>NC_051160.1:33277759-33300259 GCF_013339745.2 Dermacentor silvarum
GTTTTACAGCCTGCCACTACCGCCCAAAAAAACGATCGTCGAACTTCCCTTAACAGCATCGCTGTATACGGCAAATTAGTTCTGAGAAAGCCCGTTAGGGGGAGGACGCCTCATGAAATGCCGGTCAGGTGGATAACATTTGTTTTTGCTATTTCAATTTCCCTGTACACACACACATACACTCAAGAAAAGATTGTGTATGTGAAAAAAAACATGAAGTTCAATTGGCCAACGACTGAAGGATGGTGGCCAATTATGTGGTCTATAAACAAGGCACGTGCTAACCATCGGCACGTACAGATTAAAACACACCGGCGAACGGGAGGTCGGGGCGGAAAGGAGGATCCTGCGAGGCTATGGTCGAGCGGAAGCAACGCGGTCATCTCTAGGCGGGAGGCTTTTCTGGCGGGACGCGGTGTACAGCCGTGAAGCGAGTGTGATCTGCGCTGCGTGGCACTTTCTGGCGTGATTAACGAGCGACGGTGTCGGTCGACAGCCGCGCTTTCCGGCGACGCGACGCTGCCCGCCCTTCTCAGTCGTACAGTGCTTCTGGCCGTAACGTTACGTGTAGAAAAAGGAAAAACAAAGAAGCACGGCCCACTTTGGCTTTCGCAGAACCAATCTGCGGCGGGTGTCGATGACGATGGGAGATTAGCGTGGACGGTCGGCGGAGGGGACCGGACGGTTCCTCCTTCCCCCATCCGGAGGTAGCGGCGCGCTGGGCTTTCCTGCAAGGCACATCCTCCAACCCAACCCCACGGGATTATCGAGACCTCTGGTGCCGCCCCGCCGCTCCTCATCCTTGGAGATTCCAGGATTTTCCAGGATTAAGGGACACCACGCGGTAGACGTCTGCCTGCGCCCCTTTGCCATCGCGCAAACGCATACAAACACGTCAACACAAACAACGCACACAGCCGCACACGCTCCAGACGATTTTGCCCGGTTCGCGATACCTGAGGCACTTGCAGCGCTTTTGCAGCGGGGCAAGTACATTGGGGGCATTCAAAATCAGATCGGGACGTCTGAGATCACGATGTTATCGCATCGAGCTTTCCGATAACGTGTGTACTTCCTTAGCAGGGGAAACAAACGTTCGGAATATTTTGCTAGCATTTCGCGTTGCCCATCAAGAAGGTAATGAGATCGTAGTTACCCTGCTCGATTCCTTGGGCATTGGAGATGATAGAAGACGGGTTAATGAATCTGCGGTAGAGAATAGTAAAAGATGTCTTAAGTGTGTTGTTGCAAACAACTGGGAACACACACCACTAAATGACCTTACTTTTTAGACCAGCATTCGTGCTCGGGTTCAGTGGTTTGTGAACACGAATCATGGATCACATAAGGTTCATAATAAGAGATCAATAAAAGTAAAAATAAAGATGCCGGTGGCATCGACCACCAACCCGTGTCAATGGAGATACTCACAAGATCTATCCATCCGGTGAGTGCTAAGCTTAGCCCATGCGCCAAGGGTATTGTATTGCAATTGCGTGATAGTTTCGTCAGCTCCACTTTTTCGGAGCCCTTTCACTGCATTAAAAAAAGACGTAAATTAAAGCAATCCCAACGTTTTCTGCAATCAGAGCCTGCTCAGCCCGTTTAAGGCCGCTATCCAGATTAGTCCTGCAGGTTGGTCCGCATAGCGTGGGAATTTATGCAGGCACGTTCGTTTTCCTTCGCAATTTGCTTATGCAAATCACCTACCCTCTTCGTGCAAGTGCCGATGTGGGTGCGTTGATGTGAGGACTTATGGAGGAATGAGCTAGCGATGATGTATGGGAGTAAGTTAATGAAGTCTGGATCGTACTCTATAGAGAAAGGTGCGCGCTCAAACTATGGCATTAAGATGGCGCCCGGTCAATGAGCCTGCAAGACTGCGCATGATCGTTTGAACGATTAAGAGTATAAATGGAGCAAGTAATCAAATGGTTCAGACATTTGGAGCGTAAGTGCGCGATTTAATAGGTTAGTGTACTTGAGTAATTTGCGTAGAAGGAAGCTTCTGTATGTGAATTGGTCCATGTGCGTAGTGAATTCTTGGCTTACGCGATGAATTGATCCCAGAAGCGTGCGTGAGCGGTAGGAAGGAGTGAACGCGTAGGCTGAATGGACAATGCTTGATAGTGGGAACGTCTGACATTGATTGATTGATTGGATTGATTGATTGATTGATTGATTGATTGATTGATTGATTGATTGAGTGAGTGAGTGAGTGAGTGAGTGAGTGAGTGAGTGAGTGAGTGAGTGAGTGAGTGAGTGAGTGAGTGAGTGAGTGAGTGAGTGAGTGAGTGAGTGAGTGAGTGAGTGAGTGAGTGAGTGAGTGAGCCAATAACTAGGTGATTGGGTTAGTGAGTGACAAAACGTGTAGTTGAGGGAGTCATTTGAGCGGAGGATTGAGCGAGTCGCTCATTGCGTAATAAACGGACACAGTAACCGAACTTACGAGCGAGCGAGTGAGTGCATCAAACAATGACTGAGCGTGCGAATGAGTGATTGCAGCGCTCATTGATCCAATGAGCGCCAGATTCAGTGCGTAAGTGAATAATCTAGCGAGTGAGTTAGAGAGAGGCTAGTTAAGCGACATGGTGAATGGAGCAGCGAGAGCGTAATCGATTCAGTGAGCGAATCAGTGAGCCCTAACTGGCTGCTTGAAAAAGGTAACACCTGTTTGCTTTATACACTAGCGACACTTTTCCGTCCTGCTCCACCAAAAAAACCTCCGCGTCTTTTAAACGAAACGGGTCCCCTCTCCTTCTTCTCTTTCCACACCTTGCTGCTGCTGATGATGATGATTTCTAATTAAATACCCTTTGAAACCAGGCAGCGACAAATAGTCGCCTAGCCTGCTTGAGTTAATCAGGTATTACATCTATTACAGTATAGCATTTTGATTAGCTCTCTCTCTCTCTCCCTGTCTCTTTGCCCTATTTCGAACCTCTATATCCCCCACCCTAGTACAGGGTAGCAAACCGGAAACTCGCCTCTGGTTAATCTCCCTGCCTTTGCTCTCTCTCTCTCTCTCTCTCTATTATCTCTACTTAATATTCTTTCTCCTCATTAAAACATATACCTCTATATTGCACCCTGTCTTCGCGGCGCCACCTGGCGAGCTTGCTGTCGCTGGCGTCGCTCCAACGAGCGCCATCTGGCGGCGTTCCAGCGCCTCGCGCCGCCGCAAACCTTTCCCTTTTCTCCCTCCCATCCATTCCTCGAGCTTCGGCGGCGGCAGCGGCCGGCCGGCCGGCCGGACACTCCTGCTCCTTCTAACGGGATTACGACCTCGGGTCGCTCGGTTGGTTGGCTTCTGCCGAGGGGATTAAGGCCGGGCGCGCGCCTTCCTCCCTCGCTTCCCGCTGCTGCCGCGAAACGACGGGCCCTGAGCGGATCAGTCTGCGGGCCACCTTAATTACCCCCGTCCGCTTCCAACACGCCTGGCGCTTCTTGCTTTTCATATCATTATTTGTTTCTTCCAGTTCTTCACTCGCCTTGTCGCGCACGCCGGCGGGGACCATTTCGGACTTACCACATCGCCTGTTCCGTCCATATCTAGCTTTCTCTCTTTCTTTCTATCCACCGCGTGATTTTTTTTTTCTTATTCGCTTAGCTTCGTCGCCATCCTCGGTTTTTCTTGAACGCGAAGTGGTCCGCTCTGAAGACGTGGGCGTGTGGGTAACTCTGCGGTCTGCGGCCGTCGGCTCTGCTCAGTCACAGGTGGACGCGAGGTTACGAAGGTGTCTGCTTCTCCGCCTCTCGCACTCTCGTTTGTGTGTGTGACTGCAGTATCCACGAGAAAATTGGCCAATCAGGAGAGAGCACACAGCGAGCGAGTTCATGAAAGGCAGGAAGAAGGATCATAGGAGAGAGAACGAGTTGGATTGGATAAGGGGTTTACATTTCGACACGAAGCAACAGGCGCGTGGAGCGCGGTGTTGCAATTCGGTGAAACGGGAATGGGTGGCCGGATAATCCCGTCTAGCGTATGTTGAGCCGAGGCTGGACTGTATTGCCCAACGGTTGCCCCATTACGGCGTCGTTCAGTCCGAAACACTCGTTTCCGGTGGATAAGTAGCAGAGCTGCGCGACTCTGGCATTGCGGTCGGAAGGAATGAGAGTTGCGTTAGTCTCGCGAAGTCACGGATCTGCGATGGAATGCCGCTAAACGAGGAGCCATCTCGTTTTCTGTCACACTTAGCGGCTGTTCTTTGAGGCTCGCTGCTCGTAACCGTTACACACCGCTTGTAATGAGTAGCCCTGTGATAATTTTAAAGAAAAAGAGGGAAAACGAGAGCGGGGGCGGTGTGCTTAAGATACTTGGCCCGTGGCGACATACACGTGGATTCTGATCCGGGATCACGGGTGGGATCTGCGGGATTATGGCCCACGTTAGCCTGTTGCTGCACCATCTTATTATTATTATTATTATTATTATTATTATTATTATTATTATTATTATTATTATTATTATTATTATTATTATTATTATTATTATTATTATTATTATTATTATTATTATTATTAATAAAGAAGCTATTGAAAGGTAGTAATCACTACGTTTGATACGTCTATCGCCAGCCTTATGCTAAGTTGTTAGTATCACAACAACCGGATAATCGGTGTGGGTGTTCAGCTATAAGCGCAACTACCAGGTTCAACCGTTAGTCTGGCATTCATGTGATGGCAATCTTTGCGATATTTGTCTTGTGAAACGTTGCCATAATTTTATTTATTTATTTATTTATTTATTTATTTATTTATTTATTTATTTATTTATTTATTTATTTATTTATTTATTTATTTATTTATTTATTTATTTATTTATTTATTTATTTATCATTGTGCAAGCATTTAGTTCACGCTACGGGTTTTTAGAGACGCCGATCCGTGTTTATGCGACAAACTTGCCAACGTAGGTATTCTAACTAACCTAGCTGTTAATAGCTGTAGATTACTGAGAATCTAAATGCACACGGTAAAGATAGTTACTGACATCATTCTAGTGACTGCATAGAAGTTTCTTTTAAAAGTAAAGGCGACTTATGTCCCCCACAAAGCTGCGAGATAACGTTTCCTTCGTTCTAGAGCCCTCACCTGAAGAATATAATAGAACTTACTATCTGAAGAAATGAAGTGTCGGAATTTTGGATGCACGCTCACCGGGAAACCGCTGCTGTAAAGGGATATGCGGAAAAACAGGCAACATTCGGAATTATTAGAAAGAGAATAACCATTACGAAGTATACCACCTGAGTCAAACAACTTCTGGGGAACTCTAGTAATTGGAAGAACTTTCTCGAAGAAAAAAGTTTGCCTTTCCTCTTGAACCTGATGGAATGCCACGAGCAAAGCATGTTGGAGAAAAGCCAGCCGTTGAGCAACTAGATCCGGCATACACTGACAAGTACAGGAGAAGAAAAGGACAATCACGTGAAAAAAATAAGAAAGAAACAGATGAATTTTTCTTCTTCTTCGTTTTCTTCACATGCTCGTCGTTCCATACATTGAGCCAGCTTCGCTAACAACAAACTTGGCTGCTTAAAATGCAAACTTCACCTAAGCCACACTACTACTGCAGAACTCCGCCCAGAAAGTGGAAGAGTTCTTAAGAACAAAAAAATTCTTTTTCACCTAGATCTAATGGAATGCTGAGGGGAGAACCAAGTTGGCCGCTCAAGAAGCCAACTTCCAAGTTGAGCTAAAGAGAAGAAGAAAGATTAAGTCGTCGCTGTCCGAAAATTAAAGCCTAAATCAGCGAAATACCAATGCGGTCTACCATCGGAACTAATCGGCTCTTGGTTAGCCAACCGACAGCTTCAAACAACAAACCAGTGCTATTTGTAGACTGACTGCTACCGTAGACAACTTTCCGAGTCAGAACAAGTTTTCCGTTGGTCTTTGCTAGATATAAGATGGGTTTTCTTAAAGCACTTCTCTAACATCACAGTTGGTTTTCTTCTTCTTTTTTTCTTTCTTTCTTTTTTTTTCTTTTTGATGAACGTGGTTTTCTATCTGGAAGACGTTGTACTTTAAGACCCTCGTGATAAAGAACCGCCAAGAATGAGCATCGCATTTTGCTGTTTAGGAAAAGAGCAGCATCGCCGTCTTGTGTGGGTAGATCCAGAAGGGAAAGACTAGTTATTTCGGCGCTCGGAGTTGAGAGGCGAACTTTTTTCCGAAAACAGCAACGACAAGACTACGAGTTCGCGTGCTTTGGAATGCGAATGTCATCTGCTGGTCCATGCTGAATACGTCGCGCCGTTCTGGCGAACGACGTTGCTTCGAACCGTCAGCGCTACATAGCGGACGTCATCGCTTCAATCATTCCAACCTCCATCATCCCTTTTCGACAAGCTAGACGTATCTGCTGGTATTTGCGTTTTCTTACTCTCTTCCTCGCTCCAGTGAAGCTGCCAGAGAAGGTGTATATTACGCTCACGTAGGTGTGTTCAAGGGGACATTTTGTTGTTCTCGTTTACTTCTTTAAAGAGAAAAGGTTCGCTTTGTACGTGACTTCCTCCCGCTTTTCACTCAACAAGGAAAAAAAAAGAATCGTGTTGTTGTTGTTGTTGTTGATTTTTTTTTTTTTGTCAATACGCCTCTCTGTCATTTGCACGTGCGAAGGTGTCGGCAACAGAATACGACAGAGCCGAAATGGATGCAGCCAGGAGACGTAGCGCATCCTAAAACGCCGTGTAAACCATCATACACGTACTCCTGATGTGCCCTTCGGGTTGTACTGCACTAAAGAGTATATCACTTTCACCTCTGCTAAGTCGGCCGTTTCGTATGGTTTCTTTCTTTCTTTCTTTCTGTTTATCTCCTTTTGTTCTTGTATTTTTGTAAGATACACTCTCGAATACATTGCACGGGCAAGACCATTCCAGGTATAGAGAAGACAAAGAGAGACAAGTAAAAAAATAAAAAAAAACAAAAAAACAACGGGGAGACGCGTCGCTATGAAGCGAGTGACACGCTCCTCCGCTTGACAGCTCCGCCGACAGCGAGTTCTCGTCAGCGGGCGAGACGTTTTTGAAGAACTCTCGTGACAGCTTTGTTTTGTTTTTTTTTCCTCGTCCCTCGTGGATCCCGCCACCTCCGTCGCTTTTTTAGAGTACGCATGTCTCTAAACGGCTGTTTACACCCCCCCCCCCCCTTTCAACCGTCCCCGAACCCACCCACCCCCAGCTTTCATTTTGCGACGCAGATATAGAGACGTATACCGTTTGACGCACCCCGCAGTTCACGGCCGTAGAGCGTGCGCGAATTCCAGACGACTCCGCGAGTTCGCTAAAACGCGATCAAACATCTACGCGTGTCAGGAGAGAGTCGGAGAGTTTGTACTGTCAGTTCAGTCAACTCTTTTTTTTTTTTTTTTTTTTGCTTCATTACCCACCGCGACATTTCAGCGACTAAGCGTCTCTGCAGACGAGGTCGCAGGTTGGACACCCGCCGCTTGGCGGCCTCTTTCAGATGGGGTCGCAATACGAATGTCCTCGTGTATAGAGGTTTAGGTGCACGTACGATAAACCTGAATTCTCTAAATTTACCTAGACCACTCCGTCAATCAATCACGTCTTGTTTGCTCGACTTTCACACTCTGTTCTCTCTCTTCTATTGTTTTACGTTAATGGGCTTAGGCGCTAATGAAATAGTTCGAAAGATCAAGACGCGCGGGCCACACATTAAGGATGTAAACACAATTACTAACCAATGAGAAAATCGCAAAAAATAAACAAGAAAAACAAAACAAAGAGAGAGTTAGAGCGTTATTACACAAACGCACGAAATTTTAAAATGTGCAACAAATCAAACAGCATGTGGCAAAAAATAAAATAAAAAGTACTGCAGCAGAGAAAGTACCACGAATAACTTGACCTACTAGAAGCTTAGATGAATTACTAGTTCCGTGTTTGATGCAGTCGATCTAATCAGTCGTGAACACTATGTTGGGGGTGCAAGATGCTGAAGAGAGAAATAGATCAAACAAAAATGCAGAAAGAGATGCAGCAGCCTCAAGAAGGAAAAAAAATGATAACTAGATTTTTTTTCATCATTGCAAAAATAGCGCAGGCTGTACTACTACTTTTTGTATATCGATAAGCCAATCAGATAAATGTAAAGACTTGTGGCTGCCATTTTACAGCTGAAGCCGGTTTACGTCATCTCACATCTCGAATCGACCGTATTCTGTCAACGGTGGAAGGTAAATGCAGTCTCTGTTTTCGCGAACGTGAATGAAACCTAAATTGTGAATTCAATACGTATCACTAAAAGCTAAATGGTTGGTTTTTTTTTCAATAAAACTGGTAAACAAAACTGGTGAACTCGCTCATTTGTGTAGCTGCAACAATCAAGCGTGCACTCGTGGTCACTTCGGCGGGGACTATAGTTTTCGAATGGCAACAGAATCTCAATACATTGTGAATTGAATCCCCATAAAATGTCAAAAGCATTCATAAAACAGCTTTTTAAAGGCAACTCGTATATTCTGGCGCCGCAGTAAGCTTTCTTGTGCATAGTTTTTTTTTTTTTTTTTACCTTTCCGCCTAAAAAAATACTTTCTCTAATACGTAGCTGTCTCTCTTTCATGTAGTTCCGGTTTGCAACTTGCATAAAGTGCGCGTTCATGTTTAGCGTGCCAGCTGAATAGAATTTCAATAGACTATAAAATTTATCGCAGTAGCCAGTCAACTGAAATTCGAAAGCAGCTTTAACATGGTAGCTGGTATATATAGATGCGCAGCCGAAAGCTTTCCCAAGCTTTTTTTTTTCTTGTTTTTGCGTAGCATGTCCAGTTAACATTTTTCTTTCACTTTTTCTATAGCTTCTTCTTATTGAATTAAAAATTTGAAAAAAAAAGAGAGATGTAGTCACCAACCATGGGGACGGCAACTAAGCAATAAGAATAAGAAAATATTATAGAGTAAGAAGTAGTATCGTGGCTGTGGTTGCTGTTTAAAGCTGAGACGACGAACTACATGTGCACTCGCGTTCAACCGCAAGTCTAGAACCTTAGATAATGTTCTGCTGCGTCTCAACAAAATCTCCATTGAAACCAGCAAGAAACTCAACAGAAAGAAAAACACTTTTTTTTCTCATTTTTGTATATAACGACTTCCACAGGGGCACGAGCTCAGTAGTACCAACAGCTACAACAGCAGGGAGGGCAGCTCGAGCGAAAACAAACGAATCGCGAGCGCGCGGGTCGCACCAGCTGCGTCCCGCGCCGCCGCAGCCTCCGAAACTCGCGTATATGAGCGCCACGGCGTCCGCCTCGCGCTCGTCCTATTCACGAGCTAGGCTGGGTGTGCCCGAGCCGAGCTTTTGTCGTGGAAGACGAAGAAAAGTTGTGACGGCGCGCAGCAAGTGAAAGGATGTTCCTCGGAGACGAAGGAGAAGAAGAGGGTCGGGTAAAGGCGTACAAGGGGCCGTAATCTCGGGAGCGGGCGCTGATGCTAAATTTGGCGCGTGCGCGCCGCAGGTTACTCTCTTCTGCTTTCTCTTTCTCTCTCTCTCTCTCTCGCCGTCTCATCGACAGCTGCACGCGGGGTCGGTCGCCCCGGCGTACACGCCGAGGGCACGCCTGACACGACATGGAATAACATTGGCGTCGTCCCCCGAAACGTTTGTTTCCCTGTCCTGGGACTCGAAATTTGTGTTTTTGCTCTACTGCTTAGGAATGTAGGCTTATTTATTATTACTCTAGCTCGGTTTCGTTTTGCTTGACTCTAATAAGGCCCCACCGGTACAAACGCTTTCGCGTTCATGACTTGAGCACCGATGGAAGAAGATAAATGCTAAACCTAGGACAACTCCCATCGCGGTCGCCATTTTCTTTTCCTTCTTGCGGAATTCTTTTCCTGTTCATATAAACTGGTGGCCAACAACCGGTATATATGTTCGATTCGCTGCTGCCATCTGCTTTATTCTCTACTGAAGCATCCGGAGCGGGGCTGAGCCCAAACTAAGCACATCGCCCCGTAGCCGAACGAAGAAGCCGGGTTAATTGTCTAGTCGCGCGAATATCCAAGCGAGTAGAGGGGGAAGGCCAGCTGTGGCGCTATCTAGTGAGGCAGAAGGCAAGTTTGATGCAACAACTTAACCCTTATCCTTGTCCAATCTTTTGCTTTTACAGCGGAGCTGTTACACGCTAGTTTCCAGTGGATCGCTGCGTGCGTAGACCGAGCGCGTAGACCAAAAACGCCGTAGCATCGATACAAAGCGAAAGCGTATCGTCGGTGTGCCCCAGCTGCGTTTAATAGCCAATGGGTGTGTGTCTCTTTGGCTGGTGACGTCACGCACTGCGTAGGCACGTTATCTCAGTTGCGTTCCGGCCGTGTGGTGGGTAGGCCGCGTATTGCGCGGACCGAGGAAGAACAGCATGCCTACGAAGAACGACGGCCTGAGCAGAACTGGGAATGGAAGCGAAGATGGCGGCAGGCTGCTCACGCCCATTCCAGCTCAAGCATTGTTACAGAACCCATGGCCGTATACCATAGCGACAACAAAGCTATAGTCACCTTACTGACAAAATAGTAAAGACGGTAGAAGATGACGATTCATGTGTTACGTGTCTTTATTTAAATCAATATAGTTTATCACCATATATACAGCTCCCGTTCCGTGATGACCCGTTTGGGTCATCCACCTGCACAGAGTTGAATGGCACGGAGGTTTTTTTTTTTTTTTTTTTTTTTTTTATGCGTCTTGTCACTGTCACTTCGCTGATATTTCGGAATAGCCGGCATTCCAGGTATTAAGCGAAACAAGATTTGCAGCTAATGATAACTATACGTTAAGCTACGAAGGATTCTTTTCATGGCCGTGGTCAACACTCGTTTCTGATGCGTCGAGTTAGTTTGTCCACTTGGAGCGCCGTTTTGCAGTATAAGTAGAGAAAAGACCAGATTTCGACCTCGCGACAGTCTCTCTAGAAGTTATTTAGCGTTTCTATTCAGATTCTTCTCTATTTTAATAGACTTTCGCGTGAAACGTAATTGGATGAAATGCAAGGATAAACACCAGAGATGGCGTGGAAAAAGAATAAGTACAAAAAATGTGTGTGTTCTTCCTCTCCACTGCGAAGGAAAAGTTCAAAGAGCAGCGCAAAATTTAAGCTTTTTCCAAAGGCGTCAATTGGCCATTCCACCACCAAACAAGTTTTTAACGGAACAATAGCTGGTGATGACGGAGCTTTCGCAAATGAACGTCATTTTCAAATTATACCTAATCGCTCGTAGCTCGCCCTACTGCCCTTGTACAATATTTCCCATTCGTATTAACGCGCGAAAACACAATCTTCCTTTCGCACAATCATCATGCACGAGGCACACATTCACCTCGAGGTGGTGACTCAGCATTCTTCTTTTTGCAAGCTTTGTTTGGTTCTAAGAATTCAGCATACTTGGTCTCGGAATGGCGACTTCAAACGTTCTTCAAGATGTATTCTTTATGTATTCAAGTCCCCCGTTGGCGCCAGCTTTTCCTCTTATTTTCTTCATAACTTATACCGCGCAGAAACAACTCAAGCACGTATCTCGCAATAACTACGCACCTTCTTCGCGGCATACTCGACGCCGTAAATCAGCCAGAGGCATCTCGTTCTCCGGGCCTTAAGGTCATGGAGTCCGCGCCACCGGGTCTAAACCCCAGCGCGCAGTCAAGGCGCCCCGAGCGCGGCCACTCTAGGTAGTGGTGGCGCTTCGCTTCAACGCTGCCGCGTAGGAGCTAAGGCAAAAGAAGGCCGGAGTTCGCGAGAAAATGAGATTTCAGAAACCCGTGTAGCGACTGCGGTGGTGGAGTGTACAGCTAGGGCCAAGTCAGCTTCATTACGGCGCCGCGTTATAACTCCGGGAGCTGCGCGGCTTACCACACGTGATGGAGTTGCTACACCGAGATTCGCATTTCGTTACTCTTCTTTCAAAGAAAAATAGACAAGCGAGAGCCACGCGCTCGGAATTATGAAGCAAGAGTAGAGATGTGAAGAAAGCGGCTCGCGAACGATGCGATAGTCAGCGGCTTGGAAATTTTCTCTTCAGGTAACGAAAGAAGAAACGGCGTGAAAAGATGCCGAAAACGAAAGAAACATGATACGGGAGTGGGCCGGGGTAAGTCGTCGCTCAGGGGGCAAGTCGTGTCGTAAGCGAAAGGAAAATCCTCTTACGACAGAAATTCCAGCTTGCGGCTGCATGTTTCTATTCGTTCACTCTCGCAGCAGCTTGTGGCTGTGATGAAAAGAGCGCGATCATCAGAGCATTTATTCATTCATTCGTTCGTTCGTTCGTTCGTTCGTTCGTTCGTTCGTTCGTTCGTTCATTGATTCATTGATTGATTCATTCATTCGTTCGTTAGTTCGTTCATTCGTTCGTTCGTTCATTCGTTGGTTCGTTGATTCATTCATTCATCCGTTTGTTCGTTCATTCCTTCATTCATTCGTTCGTTTGTTCGTTGAGTCATTCATTCATTCATAACGTTAAGCCGGTAAAGCGAGAGAAATCACACCGGACAGCCAGAATCAGTACCATGAGCCCTCGACGACGACGCATCTCACAACTCCTAAATTGATTCGGGATGTCAAATCGAATCAATCAACTAATCAATAAATCAGCTAGAAACTACCACTTTTCACTGAACGAATAGTATGTCACTGTTGCGAAGCTATTCAACGCTCGTATTTACAGTTTCTCGTTCCTCAAGAACTGCTTGTCAATGGACGGCTGCATACGTTCGTTATACCATTAAACCTGCTCCCACGACTTACTTGCGACTGTTCTCGTGAACCACTCTGACGTAGGAAATGGCTTCGTGAATGAGCGTGCACCACTTTTGTCTGTTTTTATATTATCGGGGCATCCGAGATATCTTCAGAGGCTTGCCCCCCTGTCGGTACGTCTTCGCAGCCGCGCGGTTCGTAAGTAGCAGAGGAGCCAGCGATGTGGAGGAATCCGAGCAAGAAGACGAAGACGGAGAACAAGAACAGCAAGAACAAGAACAAAAAGAAGAGGGAAGAAGAACGGGGAAGGCCGAACAGTGGACAGAGACGAACTGACTGTATATAGAATTCTTCCTGCGTTTTTTTTTTTTTCCTTGACCGCCGGGTGGCGCTGCTGCTCCGAAAGATGAGGGGGAACGGCGAGGGAGAATGGGGGAGGGGTGAGTCCACTGGGAATTTTCTGCGCGCTGCGGCTCGAGGGAAGGCGCCTTCGAAGGCCAAATTGGTTCTCTCTTCGCTCGGCTACGAGCGCGTGCCGTTTCTCAACGAGGTCGGGACCTCAGCTTCATCGTACTTCCTCCTCTCCCGGCCTTGCCAACTCGCTTCTCCCCCTCCCCCTTCACCCACCTCCACGCCTGTTCTTTTGCTGCCGTTGCTGCTGCTTGTTAAGTCCGGACGCGTTCTACCGCGGGCCTTTGCTCGCACTCTTCTCGGCAGCGCCGATCGCCGAACTGCTTTTGTGCGTTGCCGCGCCGACGCCTTCAAGATGTACGGGTGCCCCGCAACTCGCCGAACGTGTGCGTCCGAAGCAGGCCGCTAGGGGAAAATCTGACGCTAGTTCCCGAGAAACACGGACAGGAAAGCCTGCGGGCTCTCATTGGTCGAAATTGCTGGTTTCGCTAAGGTTTCCTGCGCAAGAGCTCACTAGTTACCAGGAGCGACTTCGATATTCGCGATTTCAGATTGATCTTCCGGCACTGCCTTTCCAGCACCAACTTTAAAAAAAATGAAAATTAGAAGGTTAAGGGTAGATCTCACAAAACTCTTTTTTTACGAAGTGCTGCTTATTATTAGCCGGACCGTCTTCCCTAATATATGTTCAACATCATGGTTGACTGGTAACTGCTGTTATGAACACGTCCCTGCGTAAGAACTTTTCTCCGTGTGTATGTGTGATTACGAGCCCAGTTTCGGCTACATATTCTGTGCTATTATTTACGAATTTATAATGGTGACAGCAATTATGAAACTGCAAGCGAACTGCCGCCGTCGTCGGGGTCGCAGTGCTGCTCCGTAAAAAGTCCAAGTGCGATAACATCGCGACCGCGCGCTGTGTGCTGCAGGTGCGAGTGAACGTGGGGGAGGGGAGCGGAGAGGCATGGTGGCTCGAGCACGCGCGCGCGAGGGAGGAAGGCGGGGAGGAACCGCGCGCAAGGCAGCATGGAGGGGGGGGGGGGGGGGGGGGGGTGCTTTCTATTCAGGCTGCAGCTGCGAATGGCGCGGCTGAACGCGGCTGCACGGGCTCCATCTTGAAAGCGATCTGCGATGGGGACAGAGTGCGCTGAGTGCTGATAGCTTCGTTTGCGCTGTGTTCTCGCCGCTTAGTCCGCGCTGAAGCGTGTCCCAGCACATAGGACAATTCGTTCGCTGCTGCTGCCGCGCTTCCTCGCGCCAGCGTTTTGACAGCGAGTGTCCGCGGTCATCGAGTAAGGTGTGTTCATGTTTCCCTTTGCGCACGTGACACGACGCTTCTTAATTCAATTAGTAAGCTAATGTTTACAGCAATTTATGCAGCTGATAATTTGAATAACCTTACTTCGTATAGCTGTCTAATAATTTGCTATCGCAATCAATGTTTCGCCTTTCAGTAAACTCACTTTTACGTTAGTTAGTTAGTTAGTTAGTTAGTTAGTTAGTTAGTTAGTTAGTTAGTTAGTTAGTTAGTTAGTTAGTTAGTTAGTTAGTTAGTTAGTTAGTTAGTTAGTTAGTTAGTTAGTTAGTTAGTTAGTTAGTTAGTTAGTTGTATTACCTTACGAGTCAAAGGCATTATAGCGGAAAGTGCTTTCAGGCTTGAGCAAAGGGATTTAAGAATAATTTAGCAACGAGAAAACCATCACGACAGAAGTAACTGAACCACAATATACAACAAAGTAAATCAGCTATGGCGAACAAGTATACTTTGATCTCTTTATATTTGCTAAAGCAGTACTAAAACAGTGGTGACTGACAACGGCAACTTTTCTATGCCAAAAGAAAGATAAGCTTTAAACATTTTGCCTGTATAAGCTTACGTAGCTCAGCTGTCTACAGATACCATTTAACGAAGTTTCTCAAGGACACTAAAAAAAAATATCCGTGCGCCTCACCCTCAATTAAACTCGGAGTGCAGTTCCACGGAGAGAATAATGCCCGCCGATGTTCCTGGCGTCGATTGGTCGCCAGGTCAAGATTACCACTGCGCAGGGAAATCGGATAGCTCGCGGCAGAGATTAAAAAAAAGAACAAATGTGAAGCAACGGCCAGGCTAGCCCGCAGCCGTTTTGGGCACTCGCTTTGGTGGACGGGCAGGCGGCAAATAATTGGGCTCAATTAGGGGCATCAGCTTGCCACTTTTAATTAGGACCCGGTGGATCGAAAGAGCAAGGTTTGGGAGAGCTGGTTCCCGGTATAGCAGCCGCGTTCTTCAATCCCTGCGCTCGGACGAGCGAAGCCGCTAGTCGCAGCAGAGCTAATGGGCCGTGGGTAGCTCAATGGGCCGACCGACCATGGTCCCTTGCCATTCTCTCCCCCCCCCTCTCTTCCTCCCTTCCTGCCCTCACTCAATTTCCGACAGGTTTTGCACGCGAGATGCGGGTTCCAGCACTTTCGCATGCAGATTCAGCAGTGGTTAGCTCGAATAATTACCTGCATGGTTTGTAGATTGAAGTGCGTCTTTTCTTTTTTATTAAGACACATTGGGAACAAAATATTTCGCTTACCACTGCTTTATTCTCTCTCAACTTTCGTAGCGAAAACACCATTTTACGTTCTGCAGGATTCCACATCACACTTGCTACTTACTCTTTCTTGCCTGGTTTATTGTCAACAACAAAAAAAAAGAATGCGAATTTGCCTTTGTCTGCACCTCTCGGATGCAACCCAGATCACGAAGGCCACGCTTAGGCGTACTGCAGAAACCAGAAGGGCATAGCCGCTATGTTTTAAGCAATCACTCATTGCTTGAGGCGCTGATAAAGGGAAATTCGCGCTAGCTTTCTTGAAGAACAACGCAAGTAAAAGCGTCAAGTGTTATGTTGAATGATACGGACCATAAATAGCAATTTAGTATTGTGAGAGAAAAAGCACAGGTTAATGAGGAACAAAATGCATGAGATACCCTGTCTAGTTCGTGCGTGCGGACTTTGTGAGAGACATTATAGGAGCTCGCATGTTGCATCGCGCTATGTGCAATTCCCTTTCCCCATCTCTATATATTTACATAGTTTCGGTTCTCTTACCCTGGTGGAGAGTATTCGGCCGGTTTTGCACTGGATAAATTTCTCGTGCTTCCGCCTTATTTTCTTTTTCTTGGCAAGATATCCTCATCGCTTGAAATTCCTTCGTGTAGTCGACTTTTCTGGTGCTTAACTTGTTAAATTTGTTTCATTTACCTGCATTCGAGGTGGTGTTTGACCTATGTGACTGTGGGCTTAGGTGGTGTCAAAGACACAAGCTCGTATAGGTGGCGCCCTGTGCATAAAGAATGCCGATATCAGAGGCTGTGCTTTTGCTGGTTGCGTGCGGCGGAAGTGGCAGCGGGAGCCGGAAACCGGTTATAGACGTCGGTTTTGCACACCACCTATTGGCTTATTTCGTCCCCAGTCTGCTCTGGTGGAGAGAGAAATCAAAGGAGGTGACAACTAATTGCCTGGGCACCTTTAGTCTGTACAGTGGTATGGAGTGAAGTTTACAGCGGCATTCTATAAACCAGAAGAAGCTTAGAGTGGGCGGTGGGGTAAAAGAGCAATTCCAGACGCAGCAAATTTCCAAACGATAGAAGTAGACGTCAATGGCGGAAAGCTCTCTGCCACGTTCACTTATGTCGCCTGGAAATGCGCGCCCTGCCACAATTCGAGAGTTGGTCGATGCGCACCTCGAACATCGATCGATCAAAACAGCACGTGTTACATCACAGCGACACCGCGTACCTGCAGAGACACGGGAACTTGTTATCGCAAGTCCTTTCAGTCGGACTTTTATGCGAAGACATTTTTATTTTCTTTCGTAAGACTGCCTATGAATCGTTAATTTCTCATTGTCTCTGTTCGAGTCTCTGGCGCGACAATACGCCCCCTGGTTATGACACGTGCCGCCCTGAGGGCAACGTCGCTTATCGCGAGGCCGGCCGCATTCGCTTGTCGGAAACAATGGCAGCGACAGCTGTTTCGCTCGGTGACACGTCTGCCTCTGGGAGCGGGTAATGAATGAGACAACGGCGGGCCCGAATTAATCTGTCCTCGGGCGCATTGTATTCAACGCGCCGCGCTTCCGAGAGAAATCAGCGTGGCAGCCCGGACAAGCAAACAGACACCCACGGCAAGTCAAGGCCCCATATATGCGACGTTGTGGACGCCACATTCCTGTTGGTCTCGTTTCCCACATATATAACCAAAAAAATCTGACACGTGACGTCAGCGAGCGCGCTAGCGAATAGGAACACGAGAACCGACATTCCTTGGGTGATACAGGCACAGAATGCGTTCGGCACGAACTTTTAGTCAACATAGACTGACGCAACAGTCTGCAGTAATAAACGACTAAATTATTTTTTTTCTTACTCTAAAAATAGACGCCGAGTGCGTGTGAAGCCTAGAAGTAAGAGAGGCGTTAGTAATCGAGTAGGGGGCCGCTGACAACTGCCGACCACAAAACTTCCTATTGGCGAGCGCGTGAACTGACATCCCTTATGCGATTGCAACAGCCTTTGCACGAATCAAACACAGTGGCGCTCTATATAGCCGTAACAGCCGCCACGTGCGCACGTAGTGACGTCGTCACACTTGTGTCCCAATGGAATCCCTCAAATGGAAGGTCGTTACGACACTCCCATTCGCTACGTCTTCAACGCCCGGTACCCGGAACGTGTAACCTCGGGTTAGGCTTACGGGCCCGCAATGAATGCAGCGACCACGCTACAATGAGCGATGTCGGTGTCCGTATATCGGCATCGCGAATCAGTTTTGTTACGTCACTTGCGCATTATGCGCCCGCCGCGACTACATTCTCAAGACAGCCCTTTAGGTATCCTTCAGAGCGCAATTGTAATGAGATGCCATCGTGCTTTCCATCCTGCATAGCCAAGAAACATTGTCGAGTTCCTATTGGGCAACACTTGCATTGACGTCACTTGTTACCACAGTGTCAAATGCGGTGATCTCAGAATAGCGGTGGCAATACGCCATCTTCTGACGGCAACGGTGACAGGCGCACTGCGTGGGCCTAACCCAACGAACGTTAACAGCAGGCACCCATTAACCGGAGCGAACACCTGTCAGCTATATTATTTTCTCGCTAAATTACAAACACTTTGGTGGCGCCATTACCTGCAAGCAACCTTCTGACCTTGGCCCTTTGCATTTTGTGTTCGTCTTCGGTGAAATGAGCCTACACTGGTACTGATGTGTACTTACGGGGCCATGACTCTACGCCGTAAATGGACTTGCCCGCTTTGTGTTTTGCGTTTTCGCTCTGTCGTAATCGTCACCGATAATGCTCCTCCTTCATTGCATCTTCTCTTTTCCTCAGCGCAGAATAGCTGGCCAGAGGAATTTGCCTCAGACTGGCCTCTTCGCCTTTCTCATCATTAGGATTTTGTCTCTCTCTTGTTACAGTGTTACGACGATAAATGGAAAGAGAGCTGGAATTATTTAGCCCTACATCGGCAGGAAAAGAATACACAGCTAACAGAGTTACTGGTACGAGTTGTTGATACAGTCATTAAAGATACTTGGCCTCACTTGTGCGTGTGTATTGCTGTTGAGTCCAAGTAATTTGAAGCGCAGCGAATTGTGCGTGTGTGTGTGTGTGTGTGTGTGTGTGTGTGTGTGTGTGTGTGTGTGTGTGTGTGTGTGTGTGCGTGTGCGTGTGCGTGTGTGTGTGTGTGTGTGTGTGTGTGTGTGTGTGTGTGTGTGTGTGTGTGTGTGTGTGCTTTATTCAATAAAGCATTGCTTTATTCAGGACCAAACACTGCTGTAACACAGCACTAAGTGCCAACAAGCTGTCCTAAATGCGCACGTTATTAGAAGGGAGTACCCACTCGCCGTTGCAAACAAAAAGCTCGTTGAAACTACGACGATCTTTTGGAATATATGTTTTGAGACAGCTTCCCATTCAGTCACGCTGGTGTGCTGCGGCGAAGTTCAACAGACTGCCACAGGGGCAACGTCCAAAATTCGCTGGCACGAGCATCGACCACTCACATCAAAACACAAGTGCTACGCACGCCTCTATCTTGTAGCTCCTGCGTGGTATCCCTGCATCTCTCGGCGACACACCAGCTGAGTCTAAACTCATCCTACTTTCTCCTCCTCCTCCGCATTCCTCCCTCCCCCTTAACATCTCGTTCGCCACCTCGCTGCAGCAACAAAACGGCTGTTCGCTCCAGCAGGCCTCCTCAGGCTTCTCAGTGCCCGGGGGTTGGGCTTCCCAAAGCGTCTCTCCATTCGTATGGCGAGATCCATGGACAGCGCGCACAGAGCTGCGCGAGAGGCGAGGTGACAGCGCCGGCTGAGAATGAGATCGTTTCCGTGTGTTCTCTGCGTTCCCCTTTTAACGTGAGTGGGCACCTGTGCTTCGCGAGCTCGAAGCCGTGAAGGACGAATAGGTCGTGCGACTAAAGTTGGCCCTTCTGTGGTTTGTTGTTGTTTAACAACTGTAGGTAAGTTATGGCGTAGGCCGCGTTAAATCCGGCGATGCAGTGCCCAGTTAAGAAATTCAGCATACCACCTGTCCCAAGGAGCACGTACGACACATTTCACTAAAACAGAAACATACCAAGTAAAAAAAAGCGAAATGTAAAGTGAGAGAGAGAGAGAGAGGAAAGAGAATGCTTTTTTATTGAAAAGCAGAGCGTCTAGGCGGCGTATATTGGCCTACATGCTGCTCTTATAAGGAGAATGGGACGGAGGCAAACAAAGGCTGTGAGTTGAGCAGAAGAATAGAAAAGAAATAAAGAGAAAAAATGTTGCAGGTTTTGTGGTTTTATCGGCAGCGGCAGGTGTAAGTGTCTGGTTCTAATAAGACAGGTAATCTTGATCGGAGAGCCACCGTAATTAATTAATGAGTAAAACCTCGTTATAGTGAAGTTACATAAGAATCACAGGCCTAGTTCAGAAAGCTTTTCGTTCTTCAGTACTTTTTGCCGTTGGCTGGCCGAATTCGCTAACAGTGTGTCCAGCCTTAGGATTGGCTGAAATTTTTCCTTAAGAACAATTCTAGATTAAGACCTATAATTGTTTATTTTCGTTTTTTTTGTGTGTAAATACGGTCCTCGTTGTGTCCAAGTAGGTCAAATTGACCAGCAAATTGACCAGCTGTTTATCGTTTTGCGGGCATTTCGCGAGAAAGTACTCCACAGAAATGTCGAGGCAACAATAGGCGCAGTTGGAGATGGCCTTCTTTCTAACGCGGTGGAAAAAGCCAGCTGTATAAGCCACGTTCAGTAGTGACAAAGTATAAAAAAGTATCCAACGTATGGTCAGTTTCATGTTCAGAGAAAACATTAAACATGGAGCATGTTTTCATGATTTTCTTCTTTATTGCTGCCCAGTAGCAGTGGTAAAAATCTTGATTCCTGTCTGCGTAGGCCCGCTTGTGGAAATTCGCACGTGCCTTTTGTCGCTGAGGTGCTTTTTTTTTTTTTGCTTTCTTGCCATCCTAAACAATAAACTTCAAACTTCAAAAAAAGGACGCTGAATAAGAAATAAAATTCTTTGCAGTTGTATTAGTAAATAACCCTTATACAATACCAATAAAGTCACTCTTACCGTGAGAACACGCTTAATAAAATAGAGAAGCCGCAATAACGAGAGACTGGTGGTGACGCCCTCTTCAATTTCCCGCAACAGCTTGCCGTGGCATCATAGATTTTCGACGTCTGTTTAGGCATAGCTATTTCTTTCATCAGTAAATATGGACTGCATTGCATTCTAAACAGCCAAAGGCTGGCTTAGCAAGTTTCCAAAACATTTAGTCAGCCATAACAGCACCAATCACAAAAAAAAATAGATGTACTGTGAGATCCGTGATGTCACGCGCTGGTTTCGGCATGAAATTCGAAAATTTTAACTTTAGTCTTCATTTTTTTCTCTTCTAATAACCAGGTTGTTACCGGCAAGTTAAGAAAATTGAAGTTTTGAAATCACGCTTGATCCAACCTCTAAACAGATTTTCTATTTCCCGTTTAGAGTCCCTTTAAGTGGCTTATGTCCTATTAGCTGTGAGGCTCGTTACTCTCTGCGTATCGCTCATTCATGGCCTCTTTGAAATCAATAATACACCGAAGCTTTTTTCTTCCTAGCGAATAGAAAGGCGCTCCCGAATTTCGGGGCTCACCTTCGTTCGCTGGATACACCTAAAAAAAGTAACGTGAGCGCCGAAACTGGCTGTCACGCCAGAAGCAAACAGTCTCCGCGTGGTCGCTTTGCCGCAAAGCCGGGTGGCGTCACTGAGGCAAAGCCCCCTCCCCCCTTTTCTTCCTTTGTCTTTCTTTTATTAATTTTTTTTTCGTCCTGAATTTGAAGCTGCCGTTAAGATCAATACTGGAGCAAGCGAAGACTCTGTGCCATTGCACACAGGAGAAACGTGTGACTCCGTGAGAGATGCTATAGGCTTAAGGACCTAATAAAAACAAAATATACCGAAATTTTTCAGTTAGCCAAACGGCGAAACACTCGACCAGGGCAGCGCAAGGACTTTCTTTACGAAGCCGCACACGTTGTTCAGTTCGTTCCTTCCTCGCCGTCCGTCTACTCATTGGTGAAGAACAAAACAGGTACGCAAAGACGAAAAAAAAAAGAAGAAAACTGAGTTCCTGGGACTTGAGAAGATACCTTTGACTTTCTTGTTTTTTATTGTCCATATTTATATTTTACGTTGCCGGACGAGAGCAATTGCCCCTATACAGCGAACACAGAAAGAAGCAAAGCGGCGCAGCAGCTCCGCAGCAGAGTATAGGATAAGGTTGAAGCGGTGTGTACGAGGGCGCCACCTATCCTCGAATACGGAGACGTATAAAACATCGCCGCCTTCCCGCTTCGCACCTCTGTCTACAGGACTGTCTGTGCTGTCCTTGGCGTGAAAACGGTGAACCCCAAGTAGCTCATCTCCCCCCTTCGCCCTCCAACCCGCACGCACACAGACAAACACCAAACACCCACTATCCCCAGTTTCATTGTCATTTTTTTTAACAGCTACTAACACTGCCTTCCGCCTCAGCCCTCCCCCACTTCTTGTTCATTCCGGTACCTTCATTGTCACTCTGCTTTCAAAGCACTTTGTTTCGAGGCGGTCGGTGGTGCGCGCGATTCATTATTATTATTTTTGTTCTACAACCCTCCCCCCCTCCCTCCCTCCCCCTATTTTCTGTCGGGATTTCATCGCAAACTGGAGGACACACACCTCAAGAAGCTCTCTATTTCTCTGTATATATCGCGATTGTTTTCAGAAGCGCGGGCGCTGATTTGTCGCTATACAGCACAGACTGCTGGTTTGTGTTGGGCGACTTCGAAAGGAGCTTGAGGAGGGCG
>NC_051160.1:34237858-34260358 GCF_013339745.2 Dermacentor silvarum
TTTATCCTGGTTTGGTGGAACGAGCCGCCTGGAGATGCGGATTGGCGCAGGATGAGTGTGGGTGTGTATAGAGGGCGAGTGACGGTCGCGTCGAATGCAGCTTTAGCGCTTCGCCACCGGTCGACACGTCGTCTTTAGACGTCTGCTAGACCTCTTGAAGATACATTTAATTGAGGGATTCGTCGGGCCTTTTTGGGCGCTTTTCCTCTTTCGGTGTTCCCCTCGCCGTCACCGGTTAGTGCGTGCTGTACATAGAACGAGATCAGCGAACGTCTTGAAGACCATTCTGCCTTTTGTTTTACTGGCCTCGTTCTGGCTGTTTTGCATTTATTTACGCGCTGACTATTCGCATGATGTAGGCGCCGCACCCGCCGCTCGAGGTTCTGGGTGGGAATATTATTCATTTTTGAACTGGTGTCCTTACGTGTGTGTAAAAGTGACCTACATAAGACAAGGTCATCTATAAGGACTTCTGCCAGTGCATGGCCCGCTTTTGTTTTCATAACGGCAATGAGAGAAACTTAATTAGACGCTGGATGGTAGGCCTGCCATATAAGCGTAGCATGCTATACTTCAGGTGACGACACGCTACTAGCGCTGCTTCTAGTTCCATGTGCAGGGTGTGCCAGCATAAAAGCGACCACTAATTAGTGCTCAAGCGACATTAATGTGTATTTTAACTTCAGACGCCGCTCTCTAAAACTTGCTCTCCCTTCTGCTCCCCTTCTGCACCTTCTTCTTGTCACTGTAACAGTTAGCGAACTTCCGTGGTCATGAATGCAGATCTGGTGTTTTCTTTCGTGTAGTTAGTCCTGACAGTATACATGATGCAGATTAAACGTCCTGCCGCGTAAACTTAGAACATAATTTTGAGTAGCCATTCAAACCTCATAGCGCATGCAGAGGCATTCGAACCGCGTTTAAGTTATAGCAGACATTGCACTCACTTATCGTGACAAACGCCTCGATTGCAGTTTCTGCAAGTATGGCTAGTTCGTGTAGGCGACATTCATCCGATATGGTGTAAACACGTATGCTCGCGGCTTCTAAGACACTCGGCATGTTTGATTGCCTTACTGTTTTAATTATAGAACCTAGTGGACTGGGACTGTTCAGTCTCTTTATGCCCTCCACCTTGTAAAATCGCGTGATCAAGATACAATATATATATAGCGCATGCGGGCTAGAAGTTACAGCCGTATACGCGCGGAAAGCAGACGACACTGAACTCCGAACATGCAGGAAACATAAGACAAGCAGACGACGACGAATTTCGGAGCACGGTAAAGTCTAACATTTTCGCGCCGTGTTTCGGCTGCACGCAGGAAAGCCTTGTGACATCACAAGACTGGGCGGTTATTGAAACCTCCCGTTTCCAGGCAGCCACATCGATTGACCCAGGACCCCTTTTTGTCGTCTTTTCTGTTAAAGAACATCTGTTTTTATTTATTATTTTCTATTCTATTTTTTTTTTCATCCTGAAGCTAGGAGCTTATGGCGTCTCGTTAAGCTCCTTTCGCTCGTGCCGTGTTCTCCTTCTCCTTCGTCTGCTCAATTCTCGCTGCATATTGTCGTTCGGAAGCAGGGTTTTCGTAACTAGGACTTATACTCGCGAGGGAGCGTTCGGGAGCCTCTCAAAGGTCACGTTGGGGGGGGGGGGGATACAAGTACGACGAAGGAGAACGAAAAAATTGAGAGGGCCGAATAACGAAACGAAAATATATCCTTTAGCGCCTTTTGCCTGGGGTGCTCGGAGGGGGACTCGTTACGCTGAAGCCGGAAACCTGCAAACGTTCGACAATGCTTATGCTCGGGGCGATGCAAAAAAAAAAAAAAAAAAAAAATGAAAAAAGAAAATCACAAGAAAGCACGAAGTGTAACAAGGAATTCCCGCTCTGAAAAGAGGAGAGTTGACTGTGATGGAGAATCGTCGTTTTACCAAGCAGACGGAAAAAGAAAAGAAAACAGACGATAAAAACGCAAGCAGACGGAAAGCGGAAAGAAGAGCAGACGAAATACAAAAGTAACAACAAACTCGCTAGCAAACAAATAAAACAACAAAGAAAGGAAAAGAAAGAAAGTGTTTACATTTGTCATTCCTCGAGCTCTGTTAACAGAGGAGAAAGAAAAAAAAAGTAGGAGAAAATGAGGCGTGAGACTCGCACATCTTGGGAATACGTTTCGGCATTGTTGTGTCGAGCTCGGTACAGGCAGGCGTCGTCTGCAACGGGCCCGCCTTTGAAATAGCTAATCGATGCTCCGAGAAGTGCGTTTTGCTGGATCGCCTTTTGCTGTGTGAACTTCGTTTCAATTCTTCCTTCAACCGCAGACTTCGTTCTAATCTTTCTTTCGTTTGTACCTCGCCCTTGCATGTAAATTTGCATGAGAACGGGGCATGAAAGATGGCGCCAACCGGAGTCGTTACATTGCGCGCATTTTGTTTTTCTGCGTGCTCGTTCGCTTAATTGTGCTACGGGCGATTTCAAATGAGGAAGCATTTCTTTCGTGTACCCGTAACCCGTGTTTGATGATTGTGTGCGTGTTGCCTCTATGCGATGTGTCGTAGGACTCCAAAGATGGCGACACAATGCTCCCTGATGATTCTGATGCGCACATACTAACGCGACAGCGTTAAGGGCCCCGTGTCGCAGAAAATCGTCGTTGGCGGAAATAATCATGCCGAACCACCTCGACCGGGCAGGCCCTTTGCGTGGCGCAAGGCTTTAGTGAACAAAAATTTACTTTCTCAAAGTAAAATCCGTCAGAAAAATCGTAAAGTACGACTTAACCACAACTTACAGACGTGATAGCGTCGGATTGTCATTTGAATATACGAGAAAAAAGCCTGATAAGCAGCCAGGGATCTGAGTGCTATCGCGTTCCACTCTTAAAGGCGAAGCTTAAGCGTCCTCCAAATTTTCCCTGTCTGCGCCATCGTTATTGCACATGAAGACGCTTCCTTATGATGTCCATGATGTTGATGATGACTGTGGTGATGATGACCATGATGTTGGTGATTATGCTGATGATTCCCTCTATCATACGGTGTGGTAGCGACGGGCTACTTTAACCGCCAGCAATTGGTTCCCGGAATTCACGAAAGGCACTCGGATTGGATCCGGTCATCTCTTACTTTGCACCCACAGCAAGGACAAGAGGAGTCATTGACCGCGTCTTTGCGAGCGGTACCCAAAATTGAATGTTCGGGTTCATTCAGGTGTTATTCCGTTTTTCGTTACAAAATGTTTATAATACCGAAGGAGGTCCCAAAGTAAAAGCTGTCAGCCCTACCTCCCACCAGAGCAGATATTTTTATAGAAACCTAAGGTTAACAACTGTGGTTTATAACAGCGGGAAATGTTCAGCGGGAAATGTTCAGTGCACTTGAATGCACAAATGATTAAGTATTTCAACATTACACCGGAAGAAGGAGAAATAATATGTATCTTATGTTAGACAAGCGAGGAAAATCATCAACCGTAATTAATTGGTAAAATAAATGTATTTGAAATCAAGAGCACACAGGCTAAGCAAATAACGCAGCAACAACAAATCTTATGGCCAAGTATTCAAGAACAATAATTCCGAAACAGAAAAAAAAAAGCAGTTGCAACTTTGAAGATCAGGTGACGTAAGTACCTTGTTAGTAAAAGCTGTTTTAGAAGCCGTCGGAAACAGCATTGCGATAGGGATGATTTAATACTCGACGGCAGAAAATGAGAAATTGAAATGACTCGAAAGAGGGCTGTCATTTTACCGATATAGAGTGTGTTTATTTTTTGTCGTGAAATGTTGTAGAATTCCAAACAAGGGAGGTTTAAAAAAAAAAAAGAAACCTCCTTGGTTCCGAAAAACGTGTTATTTGTATAGTAAGGTTGCGTTGCGGTAATCATGCTTGGTAGGAATGTCATTATTACGGCTTCTATACAACGATAGACTTGGCCTTAGTTGGTTTGTGCAAGTGAATGATATCTTGTCAATGTTGGATCACATTGATTGTCGCACGATATGGTTACTTTGTACGACCACATTACTTGCTCCCGGTAATTGTACGGAGCTTCGCCATAGTTTCTTTGGCGTTTGAGAAAGTCGTAAAGACCAAGCAGTAACTTTGAAGAATACTATCGGAAGCGTTTTTTTTTTTTTTTTTTTTTTTTTTTTTTTTTTTTTTTGCCTAACGCTGCCATTACCGCAAAGCTGCGCTCTTTCTTTGCTCTTGTGAATAGTGTCGTCACTGTGAAAATTAATTTAAAGGGGACGACAACAGGCAAACTTTAGGTAATGGGACCCGGAAGCGACACTAACGGAAACTAACGCACGTGTCAATCTTGTGAACTATACAAGGGCACGCCGAATATCAGACATATGGTGTACAATATTTTGAGCTATTTTCAAAAAAAAAAAGTCATCCGTCACCGAAGTACGAACGGCGCCACCGTTCATACCGGAAGCTGTTCACACCCGAAGCGACGTATAAGGTTGCCATAGCAACCAGACAATCAGAGCAACGAGTCATAGACAACTAATTGCTGAACCCAATCGGGAAAAACAGCTACCCTCTTTTAACGGTGCCACTGATATACTTTTTCGGTGGTCCTTTGTGAATTATGTTACTTGTCTTTCACCGACACGCCCGGAGACTTGCCTTGTTCACCTGCTCGAAAACACCTTTCAGTCAAGGATAAAGCCCCTGGACTTTAGCCAAGGAGAGCTGTCAGCGATCACGTTCTCGCTTTCAATACATTGCCTTCGAGATCGGACGGTGCGTGCGGGGATTGTCTCGGAGCCTATGGTCTGTGGCCAATATTTCTGTGCGTCCTGCCGCGTGGGCTGAATGCCTGCGAGTGATCACGAAACATTGAAACGTTATCGACCTCAAATGTATTGTCATTTGGTGCACGTCGGTTGGATGCGAGCCGCGGGTCCATTTTAAGCAGCCCTCTATAAGTTGACTGATCTGTCGGGAAAATTGCGCAGTGCCGACCGTCGTGCACTTTTATTTCTTTTTCGTTGTTTTATGTGTTAAGTGAGATTATATACTGACATTGTGTCGCCTAATGCTTTCATGTTGATTGCTTGTTTCTTTCGTTCTTCCCTGTTGACTGCAGTTTTGTATTTCCTTCTGTGTGACAAATCCACTTCGTAGGTGTGAGTCATGTCTTTGAGGTCACAATATAACTGCATCAGCAACGCAGAAAACAGGGAATGGCGAAAAGTCCCGAGGTCTAACGTGCGTTTCTTGGGTTCACAGATCTGTCTCCGTGACCTCTCGGAAGAGTGACGTCACGGCTGTCGAAAGCAAATTAGGAACGCGGCGCTGTATATAATTGGCGTCCGTCTGCTACAAGTGACACGCACCTTTTTGCGATCGTCTGTTCCAAACATAGTAGCGCAGAGATCGTCGGCACTTTGCAGTCTACGCATGCGTCAGTGTATATATGCGGTATACGTTCCATTAGTGCGCGACGGTTAGCAACCTTGGAAGAAGCCCTTCGTGTCCTTTTTTATGATCATTCCTCGCATCTTCTGACGCAAATGTCACGTCTTTCCTCTTTGTGCGCGGCCTTCTACAGTGTTACACGAGGGCTTCGAAAGCAGACGACATGAGCGATGTGTTTGCGTATTGCGTTTGCGTACTGCGACGGGGTCGAAGAGTTTTTGGCACGTGTGTGATGGTTCGTCCTGTCGGCTCACTGATGGGCAAAACAAACACGCAGATCCTCATGCTGTGCCTGGGCGTCAGTAATCCGATAGTATTATCGGGATCCGCGCCCACCCACACCTGTGGTTACATTGCCTTCGAGACCGGTTTGGGCTACAAACCGCCTTTAAGACCCTGGCGAGAACACATGTTGAGTACACTCTACCGTGGTACCACTGTGTTACAGACATTTAGTTTCTCATAATTAGCTAGAGGAAAAAAAAATGGTGCTACCGAGCTGTTGTACGTATGGGAACGCTCGGGTGTCGTGGCTTCGGATTGGGATCCTTCTCGCAGAGCCATGAATGACACCGTGGAAGACGCACCTGTCTATCTGCGTTCCGTCTGTCACAATGGTTAATTCTTTACCAAGAGAGCGTTTGAAATGCCGACTTTAAAAAATAATATAAATTATTTACGTAAAACCATTGCCGGGCGATTAGAATGGCGCTAAAGGTATGCTGACCCTTCAGATGCGATTTTCTCTTAAGGTAAGTCCTTTTGTTAGCACGAAAAGGAAGCGCTGCGAGCTATCTGGAATGGTATTTTAAAATTCCGCGTTGACGTAATATTTGCCCTTAGTGTCCCTATAAGAAAGCATTACTTGTGCGGAAACGACTTGCGTTTTAAGCCAAGCCACGTTCGAGAAGAGCCGAGCCACCCATATCCCGGCATTCCCAGCGGATACACAGCTGTGTCCGTTAGCAAACTCGCGCAGACGGTGGTGCCAGATTTGCCGCTAGGTAAAAAGACACGAACCTCTATGGTGTACAGTCATCATCATCAGACCACACACGCCTTTATTACATTATATCCGAGATCCGCGCGCCTTATTCGACGAAGTGTCCCTGAATGCATCACGCGACACATACATTAATCCACACACACACAAAAGGTTAATGGGATATGATTAGCAGACACTTCGAACCCCACGTGTGGGGGACGATTAACCATTGCATCTGCGCATGACTGAAATGCTAGGTTGTGGTGTCCAAATCCGCTCCCCTGCGACCGTTGCCTCAGAGCAGCAGACATAGATCTCTAAGGGCACGCTTTTGCGGGCTGCATGCGCCCGCTAAGGAGTCGGAATACGTCCGGGCTACCATGTTTTCGGCATCACTCATTTGTGTAACTTTTGCAATGGAGTAATTAGTTATAAGTGACCCCGTTGCCCTGTCACCTTCCTTCTTTTTCGTGCTCTCTATTTCCTACTACACACATCAGCGCCCGTGTGCGGGCTAGGTGGCCGCTCACACTCTGATACTAAATAGCGCTAAAAAGACGGACAAACATGAATGACAACACACTGTGTTGTCCTTCTTATGTACATGTCCTCGTCTACTTTTAGCTATTACAGTACACTGTAGCGCTATTTAGGATGCCCGTTTGCGTGACCTGCTCGTTTGATCCTTCCTCTGAGTGCGCTTATCTTAAAAACGTTAACCACGTTAACCACTACCGCTTTATTCTGCGCATACGCCGAGAATTAAAGTCTGTTAATGTCATGCGAACGCTAACGCGAAAAAAAAAAAACGTGACGTAGTACGAATTGAAGTACGTTCGCGCCTGAGAAGTGATTTAGAAGCGATTAACAAGGCTTTCCGAGCCGTACAGCCGACTCGTTTCCCGCTGTTGGGAACACAAAAGCCACGTTTGTGTAATCTGCGCGGCAGAGCCGCATCGTTTACGGTTCAAGCACCGTGGTGCGTGTGAAATAACATACCCCGTGAACTCTCAATGTTTACGTCGGAGCGCGCGGCTGTGAATAATGCTCGGCAGCCGGCCGCGTCAACTCCAGTCACGTGCGGAGTCACGTTTCCATGGGACGTACGCCCCGCTGTCGTCACGGGCTAGCGCAAAAAAGAGAGAGAGCGCGACGTGACAGCCATCTTTGCTCCACGGCGCTTCATACGTGCAGTTTGCAGCCCGGGCTGTGTAATTAGGAGCTACTCAATAAGCGTTTCTAATTAAAGTATATTAAAATAAAATTTTGTTTTTTTTTTACGTGCCAAAACCACGATGTGATCACGAGCGCAGAAGTGTGGGCCGCATAGTAACGGATTTTGAATAGCGCAAGTGCGCTGAGAAGAATCTGCGTTTCGTTGTATTCTTTTCACGTACTTGCGCTATTCAAAATCCTGATCACGTGACACGGCGTGTAATGTGGGGGGGGGGGGGGGGCTCCGGATTAGTTTTGACCACCTGGGGGTTCTTTAACGTGCACGCAATACGTAGTACGCGGGCGTTCTCGCATTTTTCGCCCTCCATTGAAATGCGCAACCGCCGCAGCCTTGGATCACAAAGTTCAACGCTTATCGCCACTGGTCTACTCCGCAGCTCGCAGGAACCATACAGTATAGTTTTGGCTCTCTTTTCTAATTAACCCACGCGACACTTCGTTTTCTAGGCGTTGCACTTAGTTGGTTGATGTGGGTTTGTGGATAGCCGTGCTGTGTACGTGCGATGGCGATATTTGCGAGGTACGTGGTATACATGTCGCTATATAATGTCATCCGGATGACGAAACGCTGAGAAATGGGAATCCGAATCAAATGCTGTCTCTTCAGCCAGCACAGAGTTGAGAACGATGGCTGCAATATGCAGGGTGTCCCAACTATCGTATAAACCAAGATTTAAAAATACGCAAATGTCACGTAGCTGGACGACACCTAGGTAATGTTTGTCGTCGCTTGGAGATGCTCGGATTATTTTTTTATTGCGATAGCAATTATATGGACACTTCAACCGGATTTCTGCCGTCGGCGTCGCCGTCGTCGTCGTCGTCGTCGTCGTCGCCGTCGCCGTGAGGTTCCCTATAGATAAAATCTTCGCCGCGTGCCGTATGCCCGAGCGGAAGCGTGCGGGGACGCGCGCTATCACGGAGAGCGAACGCACTCAAGCTCCCACGCGCAAGCAAGGAAGCGGGAAGCCAGCGCCGGAGGGAGCGGGGGGGGGGGGGGCACTTCCACTCTGCCAACAACCGCGCTCGTCGCTCGCTCGCACCGTCTCTTATCTCCACACGGCTCTGACCTTTATGCGCCGCGTGCATTCGCCGCTCAGTTTCCGTTGAAGCGATAGACCGCACGTACCTTCGCCGCTGCGGCGTATCCGCTTGCTGCCAGAATTTTGACGGTCGCTGTCTGCAGTCATTCAGTGTGATCCATTCATGTTTCTGATCTATTCATATCTTTTCACATCTTGGTAACTTGCTTCAGAGCGCAAGAGAACGCACACACACAAAACACCTTAAGAAAGAACACCTCTTTCCTCCGCACGCACGCACGCACGCACGCACGCACGCACGCACGCACGCACGCACGCACGCACACGCACACACACACACACACACACACACACACACACACACACACACACACACACACACACACACACACTTTTTGGTGTGAGCACGGCACCAACGATTGTGCGCGCTCACACCACGCTTGTTCATTCAGTTAGTAATAGTGGGCCACATTTTCCAACGCACGCTACACATGCAATGCTGCCCGGATCGGCAGTGCAGCGCTACAAGTGTGTCCCTTCGCACGCGCTGCCCACGGGAAGCTAGGTAATGGTTGCCGTCGCTTGGAGATAGATCGGATTGTTCTTTTTTTGCACGTCGCCCGAAGAATACATTATTAGTCTTAAATTATTAAGCAACTCTCAAGTACGGTATTATTATATGAAAAGTGTCAATGATAAAATTGTTAGAGCAACGTGAAAAACTTCCCGATACAGCATTACTATTGCTGAATACGTGCTACATAAAAGTGTTTTTTCGAGCGTGAAAGGAAGACCGCGATATACGCGCAGTTTCTCGAGCGGCCAGTCTCGGTTCAGTCGTCACGGGAATGATTTGTAGTGCATGGATTTGCCTAAGCTTGGTCCTTCTGGTTTCAAACTGTTATTTTACAATTTTACCTTATTTAACGAAAAGATATTGCGCTATAAAACTGCAATAATTCGCAACGATTACGCGCGCGCGCAGAGTCTTATTGGCTGCAACGTCTAGAAAAAAAAGGGGGAGGGGGGTAAGTGATCGCTCAGACATTTTGGGCCAACAAAGGCAGATAAGAGTAATAACTGCTGCCACATAACAGTCTGAACACACAAGCCCGAATATTAGACGCATTCACGCACATTTCCCCTAATTCCTTTGGAAGCTGAACGATTGAAGCAACAGAGCCTCTAGATTTTTAGTAGTAAACTTCATTAACGTGGCGCTATCTCGGAGACCTCGAATAAGGCAGGGGCCTCCAAGATTCGAGGCCCCGATAAGGCTTGCAGAAGACCGAGTTGGTCTTCCATGTCATAGCAAGTTGCACTATACACAAGTTACTGGAATACAAGACGAACGGTCAACGGAATAGTATCGTATACCAGGGTCGATAGTTGGACGACTTGGTAAGGTGACATACTTTGTCGCAGCGCGAAAAGAAGCAGACGAGATGCTTTGTGTGTTTCGCGTACTTCTGCGTTTTTTTCGCACTGCGACGAAGTGTGTTGCCGTCTGCCACTCGGATGTTGTCCTGCAGTAACCCTATAGCGCAACTTACTCGGATAAAAGGAAGTTACGATTATTTGAGGTCTAAGTGAGATCTGGGCTAGTTAGACCTCGCAAAGTGTAACACTTTGGCAACGAAAGGGAAAAATTGTCATACAGCCGACTGCAGCACGAAGCTACCAATGAAACCCAAATGGATTTCTGAAAAAAAAAAAAAAAAAGCTTTGTAGTGTAGGAAAAAAAAAATCGTCGCGGTCCTGTAATCGAACCAGGGACCAATGCCTTTCTGGGGCGGTTGCTCTACCGCCTGAACTAAAGAGGAGGGTAGCAGATCGCAGAACGAGGACGAATTAATCCAAAACTCGAATCACTACTGAATATGGCAAATCAGTTCTGCGGAAGCCTGCAAAGTGTATGAAAGTTCACGAAAAAAAAAATATGAGTTTACGTGCCAAATCTACGGTCTGATTAGGAGGCACGCCGTAGTGGGGGACTCCGGAATAATTTGGCCCACCTGGGGTTCTTTAACGTGCACCTAAATCTAAGTACACTGATGTTTTCGCATTTCGCCCCCATCGAAATGCGGCCGCCGTGGCCGGGATTGGATCCCGCGACTTCGTGCTTAGCATCCCAATGCCATAGCCACAACCACGGCGGGTAAAAGTTAACTAAAGGGAAAATTGTCATCTGCCCGACTGTCGCAAGAAGCTACAAAGAAGAAGAAGAAGAACAACAACAACAACAAAAAAGCCGGCAGATCTCACGTCTTGTGGGAATTGATGTTATGCAAACCAGTGTGCTGGGAGCTATACCAAGGTTAACGAAACGACCATGAGAAGAGCACCAAGACGTAGGCGGCTTTTTCATAGCCTACATGGCACGCATGTCATGACCTATCATTTATGTTCGTCATGCACTCTTATCGTGCTATGCCAATTTTGGTACATACGAAATGACCTTGAGAGCACTAAGACGTAGGCGGCTAGATAGATAGATAGATAGATAGATAGATAGATAGATAGATAGATAGATAGATGGATAGATAGATAGATACTCTCGAAGTGGCAAATGTCCGCCAAGAAATGTTCGCATTAGATATAGATTTCTCATAGCGAAAGCTTCTCTAGTTCACTAGTTGTTGCCAAACCCTTTAGCTGCGACAACTTGCGAAATGAAGCTCGCGCTAATATTAATCGAGCGTTTGAAGCTCGCTTGGCCGCACACGCAGCTGCGTATCGTCACCCCCACAGCCGCCCTCGTCTCGACCGCGTTCTCCGCGGTGCGCCGACGCAGTGCGCGGTGGTGTCGGTGGCGAGGCTGGTTGGTTGGGGGGGAGAGGGGGTTGCCACTCGGCCAAGGCCACTGGGCGCACTGGGCAGGGCCGGGGTGGGGGGGGAGAGGGGGGGGAAGCTCTAGGCAGTTTGCGTGGTGCGCGACTGCGTCGACGCAGTGTGCTATGCGGTGGCGAACGAACGTGGGTCTTGTGCGGCGTGATCGTCGAAGAGAAAAGAGGGGGGGAGTGCGCGGAGGAGGGTAATGAGTCGCGTAGCGGAAACGCTTGGCCGCGGTCGTTTGTCGTCATTTTAGCTCTCTGGCTTGCGGGTATAGAACAAAAGACGAGCTCATCAAGTTACGGACGGTTATGGCGTTTTTGTGCTTGAATGTGATTTGATATGCTATACTTTTATGGGCTGTGACAGGATAGGTAACATGGAAGAAGTTGTAGCTTAGTTGGTAATTTCGTCTTGAGCGCTTGTGCCAAAAAGTGTGTGTGTGTGTGTGTGTGTGTGTGTGTGTGTGTGTGTGTGTGTGTGTGTGTGTGTGTGTGTGTGTGTGTGTGTGTGTGTGTGCGTGCGTGCGTGCGTGCGTGCGTGCGTGCGTGCGTGCGTGCGTGCGTGCGTGCGTGCGTGCGTGCGGAGGAAAGAGGTGTTCTTTCTTAAGGTGTTTTGTGTGTCTGCGTTCTCTTGCGCTCTGAAGCAAGTTATCTCCCTGGCGCTCCCCATCGGTGCAACATCAAGCACGCGATTTCTCGTACGGTTACCTTGGATCAATTGGCTGCCTCTTGGAGCTCGAGCTGCCACTCAGACTTTAATGTACATCGCACAGAAAGTCAGCATGTGAAATCAAGACGACTGATACATGTCCTGACAAGTTAGACCGAAAAGTGGTATTAACGTATCGAGTTGTGCTGTTATTTATTGTATCTATTTTGTTGACTAGCCTCTGCCCTTATCCTCCTTGGACCTTTTCCACCCTTCTCCCCTACCCTTACAGAGTAACACGTCTACAGGTGAATGCTTTTACGCAGGCAAAGCTCTCTGCTTTTAAATAAAGAGCTCTATCTCTCTACTATGACCATATAAGTTTGTTTATATGTACAAACTGAAATAACAGACTTAACTGCTACTATTTACAATGATTATGCATGTGTGCGTGGATCTGTTGCATTCGTGCATTTAGTTATTCGAGTTATTTGCCTTCCTGCAAGTTGTCTTGTCTTTTATGACGCTTTATATCAAGCGAAGTCCTCTTGCAGACGAAACAGGTTTTTGGGCGACCTGCCTTGTCCTAATGTGACGTTTTATGTGAGACCAAATCCTTATTGCCGCAAACTTCCTCTATAGGTGACCTGCCTATGGCTTAAAGCGAAGTTTTCATATTCAGACGAAGTCGTCGTGTAGGCAAAGTCGTCTTGTTGAGGCAGGTCTCTTTGTCCTCGTACACGAAGACGAGTGGTCTTGTCTCAACGATTGCGACTTCGGCTTTCACCTCCTCGCACTTATCATACACGTACAGCTAATTATCTTAGCGAAGTCTTTTTTGGCTACGTTGTCTTCTTTAGGCGAAACCCTCTCATATGCGACACGACGGCGAGCGGAAGACGACAGAAATCAGAGGCTTTCGCTTTGGCTTGTTCTCTGTACGCCCTTTCGCGCAAGCCTCCATTTTGCCAGTTTCTCTTGGCCTGTAATATCTCGGATCGCGTTGACATTGCAGGTAAGTTGCACCGTAAAATTCCATCGCGTTATCTCGGCTCTCATATCGCATTCGCCTTCGACCAGACGACAGAACACAGGCGCACGTGTGCAATCAGAGTTGGCCTAGAACGATAACGGAGAAACGGAGATAGAAAAAAAAAAAAAGAAAGTAATTTAATTTACTTTCCCAGACGGCGAACGAAAACAAGAAATTCCGGTTCTATAAACCAGTGGCAACTCTACACTGGGCCGCCTTGCGTTTAGTAGGCTCTTTGGGTTCGTCTCCAATGCTCCGGGGCGCTAAAGTCTCTTTGCGTGTGTTAACACGGTCTCTCTCCCTCTTGGTCGACGGCGTTCGCTGTCGTCACCGGCCTGTATGGGTAGCCGTGACCAGCTGCTGTAATGAATCGTCAGGCGCCACCGTCAACTGCCCGCCTCCGTGCCTGCGTTCTGGATCATTAGAGAGGTTTAGGTGAGGGTACGCGAGGCTCTTGCGTGGCCTCACACAAAACTGTCTATTTAGTAAAGTCACTCCGGTCGTTACCGACTCGAAAGTGAAGCTCTCTGTTAAAAGCCATGTATACTTTGGACACCGCGCTTGCTCGTCCCCCTAAACCTGCGCTGTGTGTCGAAAGTGAAACGGACTCTCTCTCGTCGAAGACTGCAATTGCTTTGTGGCTTCGCGATGCATCCAGCTGATGCCTTCAACTTTCATTCTCTCTATTTTATTCTTTCTTCACACTTTGGCCGGACTTCCCCGATTTGACGATTATAGGACGTCTTTCTTACAGGTGACCCGTAGTAATTGTCGCCCCGAGTTGTCTCCTGCTTTCGTGTCTTGTGACGTTGATCAACTGCTGGCGTATTTTTGCTTGACAGGTGACGTTTTAATCGTGATGTATTTGAAACACTACCTAAGAGTTCGAAAAAAAAAAAAGGCAGGAAAAAGTAAGCTTTAGCAGACTTCAGTGGTTCCTCCGGTTCTGCACTCACATTAGCTGCGGCAACAGCCGCCTCTCTCAGCTGAGACCGCCATATATTGAAGAACGCCTTGTTGTTGTTGGTGTTGACATAGTAGTAGTAGTTACTTAGCTTTCACCAACAGGTTTCGAGGTTAGTGGCAGCGGGCTACAGACAGATGTTCATCACAGCTGTTGCTGAATCGGTGCGCAGGGACACCAAGAAGGAGCTCACGTGAAGACGAAAGGTTCCCAGCAGCAGCAAGAAAACTGCTGTAATTCTTTACATTCACGGTGTCGCACGCAGTCTCAGGAAGATTGGTAACAAAGCTGGCGCAGTAATGTAAGCGCCTGAATGAGCTGTTCAGTAGAAGAAAGTGTCTCGTTCCGAAAGGAGAAAAAAAAAGAAAAAGATATATAGCGTGGCTTGCACTGGAGGCGCAATGCTAAAGAGACGGCGGAGCTGATGGGCACCTAGCTAGTCCTGGCTTTTGGGCTCTATACTCTAAGCCCTACAAAGTCATCTCCAGCATTTTCCGGAATTTATTGATCGATTATCTATATTGATTGGCTATCGATGAATGACTAAGCTTAACTAGTCCCAACCATGCTTAGCTACACTTAACCAGGCTCAGCTTCGCTAGTTCACAGGGGTTATGTTCCATCGCGCTTGTACCCGTTCTGCACTACCGCCAGGATCGGCCCACAGTTTTTTTGTACACGCGTAACGGATTAACGGCCGGCTTAAACAGCTCCGCTGTTAAAATGGCGCCGACGGCGCAAAGAGTGACAACACGTCAGAAGTGCTCGGATTGACGTCAAATTTCTCAGGGAGGTTCCTGTAAACGCAGGAAATTAATGGCTTTGAAAAGGAAATTTGGGTGTTGGGCTGCTGAGCACGAGGTCGCGGGATCGAATCCCGGCCACGGCGGCCGCATTTCGATGGGGGCGAAATGCGAAAACACCCGTGTACTTAGATTTAGGTGCACGTTAAAGAACCCCAGGTGGTCCAAATTTCCGGAGTCCCCCACTACGGCGTGCCTCATAATCAGATCGTGGTTTTGGCACTTAAAACCCCATAATTTAATTTTTAAGGAAATTTGGTTCATTTCGGTCACGGTGGGAATCGAACCCGGGTGTCTCCGGGGTGCGAGACGAGCAGGCTTCCCGGATGCCGCGGCGGCTCCACGGTTCTGGCTGACTAAAGGTGCGCTTAAAGTGCGTGCGTGATTGCCCACGTCGCGTCGCAGCCACCTGGCTGACATAAGGTTTCACCAAAGGGAATGTAACACTTTCTCGTGTTCCCACACGTACGCAGTCAGAAGTGTCTCTGCCGAATTTTATTCCGTCTTCATGACTTACATGTATGTGCTTTCTGCATTAAACGCTTGTGGTGCTTGTTTCTTCGTATCAATAGGGAGCTTGCATGTACGTATGCTCCATATGTATCAATCGGACAGATAATCTCTAATTGAGAAATCGACTGCAAGTTCGAAAGGTGCGAGAATCTGCCATTACAAGACCGTCCGTCTGTTACCGCTTTTGCAACGCAGTTAAATCGTACTTCTACGGGTTACTTTTTACTCCGAAACACGCAGGCAGTCCTACGCATCGCGGATCGAAGCGCGAGGCGCGTGTCTTTTAATTGAGCGCACCAAGAACAAGTTTACTATTGTTGGATACCGGACGATATATACGTTTATTTTCCCTTTACCTGTAATGGTCTTGGGAACACTTCTGCCACGTCTTTTGAGGGTCTCATCGTCGCCCGATCTCCGAGGCTATGCTTTTCTATCGGTCCGTACGCTCTCAGCCCCGAGTCGCTGGAGCCGCTAGCAGCAGCTGTGCGTCTCGCACGAACTGAGCTCGGCTCCGGTCACGACCTGTTGTTCAGCGAGACGCGATGCCGCACCACTCACTCGCGGCTTGCCGCGTTATCCGTCGTTTAGTTAACACGAGACCACGACGGGAAATCGACTCCGCGAAATCTCTGCCGCTGCAAATATTTTATTAATTTATTTAGACAAAAGTTTGTTTAGACAAATATTTGTCTATAACATTTACAGAGGGTCTGTAGGTAATTCACAGATGCAATTGTCTGTAAACCCATGGCCTTGCACTTTCATAAACTCTAGTCTGTAGATTACTCTACATAATCATAATCATAATCATCAGCCTATCTTTAGGTCCACTGCAGAAAGAAGGCCTCTCCCAGCGATCTCCAGTTACCCCCCCTGCCTTACGCTAGCTGATTCCAATTTCTGCAAATTTCCTCATTTCATCACCCCACGTAATTTTCTGCCGTCCTCGACTGCGCTTCCCTTCTCTTGGCACCCATTCTGTAACTCTAATAGTCCATCGGTTATCTGTCCTACTCTATAGATTACTCCATAGGTAGCCTATAATAACGGTATCTCCTTACGCTTTTTATACACTCTCTTCTATAGATTGGCTGCAGGCAATTTCTAATGACTGGCCTATAAACAGTCGACAGACTTCAGATGTCGTTTGTAGGCGGTCGTCTTGTGGAGAGATTTGCGATGAAAGAAGACCCGCGCGGCTATTCCACTTCTATCAGTACCACGCCAACAAAATTAGTAAAAGAAAAGGAAGTCAAATAAAGTGGCGTTTTTACCCGTTGCAGTGAATCAGCGAGGATATGTGTCAGGCTGAAACGTCGCCAGGTTGTGAGCGTGATTCGCGACCTATTTCGGCTTTCGCATTTCGATCGCGCCAGAATGCGATAGATGCGTACGTTGAAGAACGTGGCGAGGTCTGTATCTAAATATTCTTGCTAAGTGGCGTCTCTCGGTCGCCTAAGTACAGTCTTCGAAAGTTAAGTCAATCAGCAAAAGCTGAAACTGGGCTGACAATAGGCTTCTTAGAGAAACCCGCATCCAGAAGACGTTCTGCGCTGCCTGAACGCCATCTCACTTAAACAACAACAACAACAACAACAACAACAACAACAACAACAACAACAACAACAACAACAACAACAACAACAACAACAACAACAACAACAACAACAACAACAACAACAACAACAACAACAACATGTGTGGAACCAGCACCACGCTTCCAAACCGGCTACGGAGCGAATAGATGTTGCACGTGCATGCGTGTGTGCGCGTAACAGATCTTGTTAGTTTTCTTCGGGTTTCAACGTATCCTGCATGGTACAACAGTCGAATCAGACTATATCGAACTCGAAGGGGATCGCGAAATGGGTCGATATATGAATGATTCGATATATCAAATGAAAACTTTATGCAACAGTTTTCAATGGGATTCTACAGCTGTTCGTTATACACGATAATTCGTTATATCCGGGTTCGACCGTATACGTAATTAGACGCGTGCTGTCTGGTTGCACGCGCGCAAACACGGTACTATAGAGCCGAGGCAGTCGGCTGCGCGCAGCCGCGCCGTTGCTCTCTGGCATCCGTCGTGCCGCGCGAGGTAGCACGCAAAGCGTGCCTTCACGTCACAGCCTTTTATCATATATATTTGGCGCTTATGCGTTGGTCTCTCTCCCCCTCACCCACCCCTTTCCCCCTCACCCTCTTCCGGCTTTTTTTTTTTTTTGCGTGCCTGAAGCGGTGCCGCGCTCGCTCAATTCATTACGCTCCTATTCTTCGGGCCCGCTGCTGCCTCACGCTTTGAGCCATTCATTCCTGTGGCGCGTATACCGCAAAATGCTGCCACATAATTCGCGCCCGTATTTAACCCTGCAATGCCCAACGTATCGTGTATGCTGTAGGATTTTTCGATACCTCAATATTCTGACCGAAGCACGGCCGGGACGCTTTAGCGTATAGCCTATGGTATAGCGTTTTTTGATGTGGTAGCGAGTTTTCAGTTGTGGTTAAGTCAGCAGACCAAATACTAATTACTATACAAATTAAACGTTAACTCAAATTGCATATCAGTCTTTTTTTTTTTTGTACAAGTGCACTCTCGTGGCCAGAAGTGAAGGTAGGCAAAGGTTTTCCAGTTTTCCTCGATGTCGAAATGCGTGTGGACAGCGTCTTAATACTGGAGAACCTCGTTATAGCGAAGTCCTCGGGACCGAGGAAAATCTTCACTACATCGGTACCTTCGCTACAGTTGTAGTTTACCATTTTGCCTTTCTGTAACTATATCGTAAAGCTTTTTAAAGCACAGTTTGTTTATTCTCGTTCAAAAGCGGGCAAACTTGCTTTTTGTTGCCACATAGATTACGCATATATTTGGCTCCGAAGTGTTGAAAAATATACTTGTGTTTACAATCTTCTCTTCCGGTCTTGTCAGAATTGTCTCGAGCCGCGCAGTCAGTCTCATAATAATCGTCGCTTTCTTGTGCGTTTAATGTGCCTCTAATCACATGATCTAGAGAGGTTCGCTGTATCTCGATCTGCACGTTGTGGATGTTGTCACCGTCTAACAAGGGCATGCACGTTGTGACCACTGTGAAATCAATTCGAGGCAGACATCGGATGCACGAATTTGGGGGACAGTATCAGGGCCGCGAAATCGAAGGAAAAAAAAAAAAAAGAAAAGACGAAAACATTGTTACGCGAAAACCTTGGCTTATTGCGTGCACAACAACAGACGCTACTTAACTGATGTCGTACTGACTGATGCCGATTCGTATGGTTAGATTCGTCATGGGCCGGTATTTTGTAGCGATGCCTTATGCCTTATCCTAAACTAGTCTTATCATCCACCGCTCACTCCCGGCTGATCCCATTGATAACGTGAGCGTACGGTCGCTCTGACCACTGACCAAGCGCGAAAAGCGCTAAAAGGCATTAGCATCGGAAGGCATCGCTACAAAATACCGGCCATGGCTTATGTATGCGTTGTTGCTTCTCTGCACGTTTACCGATGCATTCTTTTTTTTTTTTTTAAGCCTTCGCCGACGTAAGTTCTTTCTAAACGAATCAGCGGTGACAGGTGAATGTTTGTGCTCTTGGGCTACACAGCTGTGATTTGTAGCGTCACATTGAATCTGCTACTGCCACGTGTACCGCGGATCTTCGCAACTGTACTTCACCATTGCTTACGAAACGAGGAACGAATAGGATACCCTCAAACATGGTGGTATACTTTCACCGAGCTGATCGTCCGTAGCAATGTATGGGGGGCATCAATGAGTATGCTTGTTGTTGCATTTACCCGCCTCTCGAAGTCAGTGCAGTTTTTTTTTCCTTTGCCACCGCTAAACAAAAGTGGCAAAAAAAAAAAAAAAAAACTCTTCGCGCGCACATGTGTGCACCGTGATTGGAGGGGGGTTATGCGCGAGACATTGCGGCACATCACGCGCACGCCGCAGCTGCTGCCGGCCGGCCAGTTGCACGGAGATACGGAGGCTGTATCGAGCAGCGGTTCTTCACGTCCCATTGAAAACTCATTATCATGGCTCTTGCGCTCTTAGGACATCTCTCGCCCTCGCACCGATAAAATAAATCACCTATAATCAGCCTAATCATCATCATCATCATCATCGTGATCATCATAATTTCATTTATTATACACTTAAGGGCACATTGTAGGAGATTGGGCATTACATAATAGGGGGGGGGGGCAATGTTCGAAAATATTGATTCATGAGTTAAGGGAGGTAATTAATTATTACATAAAATAATGCTTTTGATAAACGAGCTTTGGTACATTAAATCAAGAAAAGACGTAAAACAAATTAATAAATGAATGATCAGTGAGAAATGTCCGATCAATCAATCAATCAATCAATCAATCAATCAATACACCGTGCTCTCTCGCGTGTAATTGCGAATTCGCTGCGACAGACGCGCGTGCGATATTGTATCGCTGCGAAGTTCGAGTCCCTGCGTAAATATCGTCGTTAACGTGCAGTTGGACCTCTGAAGAGCGTTGTGTCTGCCGAAAGTAGTCGACAAAAAATGCACGAGGCAGTTTGCTACAAAAACTATCAAAGGAAAAATTTCGATGGTGTAAACTACCATCGAACTAAGCGAGTGGCAAAAAAAAAAAGAAGAAAAATGAAAGAACGCTTACTTCTTTACGAAAAGTTCGCTTTTGTTTCTTTAAGTACTGAATATATACATCGGCGGGAAAAGAATATTGACAGTCACTTAAGTATCCTTACGTGATTTAAACGCGAGAGCATAATGACTTCTCCAAGTGATCACCTTACATTAAAACTCTACCTTAATTTGCATCAACCTTAATCTACGTTAATCCACTTTAATCCATCTTAAACTAATCCACTTGAATCCACCTTAATCTACCTTAAACCACCTTAATCCACCTTAAACTAATCCACTCGAATCCACTTTAATCCACCTCAATCCGCTTCGATCTAATTTTGGGAGTGGGTGAGGTCGGTTTTTTTGGGTATGGGCCACGGCGACGTCGTGACTGTTGTGTTTCAAGTATCCGTCAAAAGCACCTTCAAAGCCCGTCAGGAGCGCAGTCTGTCCCTTTTTATTTCCTTAGTACGGTGTGAACACATCGAAATGAACACACGATGAACAACACTCGATGGTGTTCGCTTGTGTTGTGAACACCATCGAAACTCCATGGCCTCCCGAGATCACGCACGCTTAACTCCCCTAAGCTACAACGCTCGAACACTAGAGGAAAATGTGGCGCTAGCAGTCTACGGGAACTAGGGAGCCTACATGCAACGCCGTTTTAGCATAATGACTTCCCCAAGTGATCACCTTACATTAAAAACTTTAACTTAATCCACCTTGCTCTAATTTGCATCAACTATAATCGATCCTGATCCACTTTAATCCATCTTAATCTACGTTAATCCACTTTAATCCACCTTAAACTAATCCACTTGAATCCACCTTAAAACGGCGTTGCATGTAGGCTACCTAACGGGAACTACAGGTATACATGGTGGTTCGGCCAGCAGCTTTGTTATGATGGGTTAGCCTAAATCTTTGCCATCTTGGCTTCGAACAACTTAGTCATGTGCAGAAATTTTGGATATTGCCCCTTCGACTATTTGTCGAACTTCACCGCAGTGCACCAGCGTAAATCAATCAATACGCGGCAATAAAAAAAATATTCAGAAGGCTGCCCGAATTTCAACAATTCTCAGTGAGCCGTGTCGAGAGGGTACGTTCTTTTATTAACATGCGTATTTAACGCACTTAGGTCGTAACGTCATTGCTGCGTTATAGCAGAATTTTGGTCAGGATTAAACCACTGCTATTACGCAGCGGGAAATTCACGAATAAGTGTCGTAAATGCGCTTGTTATTAGAAGGGCGTACCATCTCGAAGTTATCTGCTGAAAGTTGCTGAAATTCGGGCGTGGCCTTCTAAAATATCATTCTTTTGAAAATGCTGCCCACATAACTACGCTGGTCACTGCGGTGAAGTTCGACAGGTGGACGAAGGGGCAATGTCCAAAATTCCTGGGTATGCTTCTTAAGTTGACCATTTCCAGGCAAAACGCCGCGCTATAAATGTAAACAATTCGCAGTGATTAAGGCGTGTGCGCAGAAATATATTGCCTCCGTGCGTTTACAAAAGAAAAAAAAAATGGTTTCTTGCAAATTTCGAGAGATGAAGCGTAATAAATAACGCGACAAGAGCGTCTGAACCCACAACCACGAATATTAGACTAATTGAGGTACTACGCATGATACATATCGTAGACGAACGATTTCACTGCCAGAGTTGCCTTCACTAATTTTCGTGTGTAGCTATATATGCCCGAGGTCATAAGTACTCACAATGCTTTTACGCAGTCTATGGACTTCAAAGACAAAAATAAAACTATACTTTCTACGGACAGGCTAAATGCATATCCGTAAAGATGTAGGAAGCCTACATGCAACGCTGTTTTGCATGTAGGCTCCCTAGTAAAGATGAAGCTCTTCGCTCCATCTTACCACGACTGGAAGTACCATTATGCTGCCAAGTTCGTCCGTTCGGCAGCAATGTTTGTTTTGTCGTTACCATCATCTTTGTTTAAGCTAACTACATACATGTATAGTTTTTGTTTCCCCTTGCATTTGTATGTGGATGACTCTAACTAGTTGACTAGTTTCTGCCAGTTGAGGGCGGTGTCGTGTACGTACGCGGAAATTTCCGTCTCGCGTTTTGCGTCACCTATAGTGAACGCGCTTTTAGAACCCGACGCACGTCTGTATGCAAATATCGCGTCGTCTGGTAATGGCTCGTCCGACATCGTGTAGAGATCGTGAAGAGGAGAGTGTGTGTTTGAAGACCTCTCTCTTGAAGGACCAAAGTTGCAGTACACGAGGGCGTTAATTAATTTCGCATATCGACAGTCTGGTTAGGTTGTGTATACACTGTTAGAGGCCGTCGACGCGAAATATACGTTAGAATGTAGGCCACCAGACCAGGC
>NC_051160.1:34265358-34427334 GCF_013339745.2 Dermacentor silvarum
AGGGTTCGCAAAGAAAGATTTGCCTAAATATGAAAAAAAAGTTAAAAAAAAGAAAGAAAGCAGGCAGTGTACAATAGTTCGCGGCTTAGTCAACATTGAACCTTAATTCGCCTGCAATGTCTTCTTGCTCCATCTTCGTTGTCACCATCACTGTACGCGCGTATCTCTGTGTTTCTATTCGCGTGTCTAGTATATGTGCGTTTCCGGAGTTTGCGTCTTTGTCCACGTGTGTTTGCTTGCTTGCGCGCACGCGGGCGCGTATATACGACATATAGCAGCCAATAACGATCTAGCGGTATCCTATAAAAAAAAATGAAGTCAAGAAAAGGAAGGTCGCGTATGCAAAGCTGTGTACATCAGGAAGACACACACCTCTTTCGTTTTTTCCTTTCCTTTTTTTTTTCTTTTTTTGTGTGTTGCTACCCTCCTGGTTAGTTCACTTACCGTCCGTTTCATTTGTGCTTTGGCTTGGCTTGTCTGCGTGCACACCAACGCCTTGATTGAGTTCAGCTCTGTGGCAGCGTGTGGCCTTCAAATCGTTGCCAAGCAACGCGAGAACTTGGGACACGGGTAAGCGCGGGCGTATAAACACGAAGGGAAGGGTAAACACTCACTGCAATATTTGCAGTCTCGTTTTTTTTTTTTTGTATGATGCAGGCATTTTTCTGTATACTTGATCTTGAATTAATGTTCGTCGGTTACTATGTTACGTTTCCTTGCCGTCTTTTTTTGTAAATACCGACTGCGTTGTGTGCGAACTCTCTACATCGCTAGCTCAATAAACTCATCGGCCGGTCGTGTGGAATCGTATCGAGTTGGGTGGCGTCGCGTCGGGTCGAATTGGCTCGCCCGCTCGATAAATAAATTGCTTCCGTCGGGTAGGCTCGGGTACAGTGGGTTAGGTCGGGTTCGCTGGCCTCGAGTCGAGTCGGCGAAAAGCTTAGATGCTTTCTTGGCAGTCAAAATTTAAACTTTTACGGCATTACTTGCTTTTATGGAACTCACCGGTGCTGGTTTCTTTCTTTCTCTCTCTTGATTTTTTTTTTTTGCTAGAGCAAGTTCGATATATGGGTTTGACATGTGTTCGGTCGATACCGCTTTTGACAATATCAATTCCATTGCGCGTTCATTTAGTATAAGCCGGCGGAACAGGATACTCCGCCGCTCCAACTGAGGCTCGCTTCTCACTGGATGCTCTGCTTCTGCGCAAACGTGAAAAAAATTGCAACCGTTAAAGCGATCGACCGAGTATAGCTGCTCGCCCTCTGTTTTTTGATGGAACGTGGCCTGGCGATTCATCCCTTACAAAACTTGTTACAAAAAAAGTATGTCGTGTTTCTACTATCGGCTTTCTCTTTTTCGCTGCATTCAGTAGACTCTCCGTTGAAAGTTAATTGAAAAGTCACGCACTATTCCTGCGAGGGGATTGCTCCCGTTGTAGTATTACGAAACTATAGAGGTTGTTTTGAGAGCCCCGGCGTTATGTAAAAACCCCCCGACTCTTCGCAGAAAGGAACCGCTCAGTCTTTGCTCCCGTGGTACGTCGCTGACTGGCACATGTCGCGCGTGCGCGATAACTGCGACATTTCGAGCACCGCTTGCGGGGTTGTCGGGGGCTGCCGCCCTGGGTCCGGAATTAGACGATGCGACATTGTGAAACAACGCTTGCTACGTCCGTGACGAGATTGCCGACTTTTGCTGCTCGCTCGGAAGGCGAGGTGGAATGCAGTTAGAGAGAAAGAGAGAGAAAACAAGAGGTGAAAGGCAGAGAGGTTAACCAGATTAGGTGTCCGGTTGTCTACTCTGCACTGGGGGCCATGGGTAATGGCAGAACCGATAAGAAAGCAAGAGAAGATAAATAAAGGAGGTTGGATTTGTTCATAGGGGATTTAGCCAAGGAAACGCCTATCCTTACAGGATTCGATATAAAAACTATTGTTTCTCTGTTGACTTTCTATTGCTCGGAGTATACTGTTGTTGAAATGCAATTCCAGCAGTCGATATCGAAATATCTGTTTATTTTTACTCTTTGTTTCCAATAGACCCGGCTGAGATGCAATTGCAGCGTTCAGTATTGTTGCATTGAATATACTTTCTGTTGAGGTGCGCATACACAAGCCCGCGTAGAAATGGTTGTGTTTCCATTGACGTTTTTACTTCTTTCAGTTGAGATGCTATGGATTGTCACACCTGATTTTGGCGAGGTTTGTGGTCTATGGTTAAGCTCCCTCGTGGGTATGTTCTATGCTTCAAGCGCTCGACATGGACATCAGCTTGCGCGTTGAAAATGTAAAAAAAAAAAAAAAAAAAAAATGAAACGCATTGTTGAGAAGGACGAGGTGGAGGAAATACCTATATATAAAGAAAACTTAATTTGTGGTATCGGCGCTATGCTGCAGTCACAGGAACGTTTGTCGAGCCGCCTTCGATTACATCTGCGAAACAAAATGATTACCTTTTATTTTCCCCCTGTATTAATAATTTTTTGACATATCACCCCGAATTATGTCTCCTTCATGTAACTCCGAAATTCAGATTGCCAAGAAGTTCCAACTTCAAAATTTGGATTTACATGTATGATACCCTTCTTTAGCGCAATCGTTTGCTGTTCTTTATTTTTTTTTTCATCTTGTATTTGTACGGCGTCCTTTTTCATTATTTTTTTGCAAGAATGACTGGTGCATTACACATTACCATTACTGCTGTCGAGTTACGATCCGGTTCTCTTGTATTTTCGCCTATCTCTGTTGTCTTCTTGGTTGCGTTTAGTTTTCGAAAGTCTCACAAATGTGTTAATGAAGCAGTAGTGCATTTAGCCTGCGTTGCCCGATTTCTGGCGAGTATCTTGTAGTAGGTACCCGCCACTGTCTCTATAATAATAATAATAATAATAATAATAATAATAATAATAATAATAATAATAATAATAATAATAATAATAATAATAATAATAATAATAATAATAATAATAATAATAATCAAGCATTTATTGTAGTTTCAAGGAAACAGCTATGAAACCTTTCTACTAGCGCACGTAAAAACCAGCACAGGATATAATGCACGACACCACTGTTAGCACAAACGCCACCGATAAAGACAACTGCGTCATATCTCATTCGGTGGCGGATTATTCAAAAGCAACCAAGGGGTAAAAAAAAAAAAGCGACAAATAAGCGGTGTCCCAGTGTTGCATTGATTCGAACTTTATGCGCAGTTGCCGTCTATTTCGTTTATTTGTGTTATTCTGCATTCCACCCTCGTTCGCAACGCATCCGGGGGATATCGCAGTCGCGACTGCTATATATTGTGTACGAGATGCCGCGCCAAATCTACGCGGTTGTCACGTTTTTCACCCGTTATTCGAAATTGAGAACGATGTCGTCGCATTCCGCCGTTTCCTGCGGGTTTCGCATTTCCCCGTTCTATTCCTTTTGCCGTTTTCCTCTTTCTTTGTCATCTTTCTTTCTTTTCGTATCGTCCTTTCGATTTACGCCGTTTCGCGCTTCTCTCGGCGTACTTACGAGATTGAGAATGCGCCTGAACGCCACGTGCTGACAGTGTACTGTATAGCGCTCGTCCTTGTAAACTTGCAGCGCGTTTTTTTATTTTTTTTATTTTGCGGCGGGATGTCGTGATCTGAACTGGTGATTTGTCGTCAAGGAGAACCCTTAACAGGGCACTCTCGGCAGCGTTAATGACCTGTATTTTTGCTTGTTCTGTCAGGACTGTACCGTTAGCGGCACACAAGTCGTACAACATACAGAGAGAGAGAGAAAAAAAAAAGATGATTGAGACGAACTCATCAATAGTCTTCCAGCAAGATAAGGAAAGACTAGGCTGAGGACTCAGTTTTTAGCTCATAGAACATGCAGAACGGTGACACAACACCCACCCTGTTGATGTGCTTTTGTCGCTGTTGTTTCTCTTGCTATTGTTGCCCTGGCCAATGGCACTTACACACGGTGAATGATGGTCCAAGTTACAGTGGTCACAATTCAAAGAAGATGGGACGAATGATCCATTGGCACGTTATATTGCCACACGCAAAAATTAAAAGAAAAGGCGCGGGAAGAAGATGGAAATTTAAAATGGAAAAAAGAAAGAAAGCCTATGGAGATTCCATGGATTGCTGAAATCGATGCTGTGCGAAGCATCTTTTATGTTAGCTGGCTATCCAGCATAATTTGGTGGTGTTCAAAGCGTCATGATGGGCCTGTGTGTTCGTGATATATATATATATATATATATATATATATATATATATATATATAGTGTGTGTGTGTGTGTCGTCACACAACAAAAATGAACAAGGGCACAAACAGTACAACCCAGCGAAAACCATCCGTCACTGGACACTACCGGGAGAGAAACAGGATTGCTCGAGAAAGATGCCCACAGGCAACTGACGCAGATATTGCTGCTGTTGTTTTAATCTCCGCGGCTACTACGATTCCCGCTAGTCCTTTCAGTGTGTGAGCTATACTGGGCAAGACAGCAGCAGCAGCAGCAGCAGTAGCCCTGGGGCATCTTGCGCGAACATTTAATAACGAAAATAATAACGAATTTAGGAACGCGTTCTTAAATGTTCCCTAAACAACTCCTATAGTCCGCACTAAAACGCGTTCTTAAATTTATTATTATTTTCGTTGTTAAACCTTCGCGCAAGCCACCCCTGGTCAGCCAACTCCGAGCGCGGGTCAGCGCAGACAGCATTGCCCCAAGCAGGACAGTAGCAGACGACACACAGCGCTCGTTTTGTGTCGTCTGCTGCGTGCCGCATTAGTACAAGGGCGGTTTTCTTGCTTCACCATCCGTAACACAGTATATAGCTCGGGCTGCCGTCGGCGCAGTGACGTGTAATGGTGATGATGGTGATACTGATGAATGGCGGCGTGTCGCGGCTCGTCTGTGCTTCGACCTCGACACGTGCCGTTCCTTTCAGAGCTTTGCCGCCTGTTTGTTTCTGTGATGCGACGGTCGCGAGCGTGACGCGTATATAGCCCCGATGGCGACGACAGCGTCGCGACCTCCTCGCCGCAAAGGTCTGTCGGCCACGGTCGATCACGCGGTGGCAGAGCGGGGCGCGCAGTGCACGGGGGGGGGGTGTCATTTATTGCGAGGCAAGCGCCCTCTCGCGCCAACGCGACAGTTCTTCCGCGTCTCGTCGCTCTTTAGCGAATAGCTTTGCGTGGCAATGAAGTGAAAGCGACGGAGATGGAAGCGCGGCGCGCAAGCAAGAGCGCTCCGGAAAAGATTCCCGCATTCTCAGTCGCTTTAGTTTAGCCTAAGCTAGATGAAACGTACACATTTTATGTAACAACAACAACAACAACAACAACAACAACAACAACAACAACAACAATGAAATAAGACAAAGTGCACCGAGTGGGACGTTGAAGTTATTCCTCCTGCTTTTTTGTCTCTTCCGCGTCGGGGAAAATGCGAAACCGTCGCCCGTGGAAGCCACGCTGATTCAGTATCTGTTCCCAGAAACGGAAAGCGCTGTGAAACGCACCCGGACTACTTGGCGCAGTGATACATATGCACAAGCTCCGCCAGTGTAGCGTTTCCGTGAGAATGTTGTCCGCGACTACGGGGGTGTTGTAATAGCGGAATTTTTGAATCGAGTCGTAATACAGTCGAACCCGGATATATGGAATCCGAAGGGGATCACAAAAAAAAGTTCGATATATAGGTAATTCGATATACATAGAATAAAAATGTTATGCAAAAATTTTCGAGAGGATATTACTGCTGTTCGTTATACACAATAATTCGTTATACGTGGCTTCGATATATCCGGGTTCGATTGTACGAATAATCGAGCAAGACGACCTTCGGGACATCGAACTAAAGACCGAATATTTCCTGACATCGAAACTAAGTGAAACGAAAAGAAGTTCCGTCATACTGCCGCGGTCGTCGAATTCGCGCATGCGCCGCCTTGTGGCGCCGCGAGGCGGACGAAACACGCACAAGTGGGTGTGCACAGTCGAAGCGCCCTGACCAGATATCGAGAGAGAGAGAGAGAGAGAAAGGTAAAGGAAAGACAGGGAGGTTAACCAGAGGTTATCTCCGGTTGGCTACCCTGTACCGGGGGAGGGGTAAAGGGATGCGAAAGGAGAGAGAGAAAAAAAAATAAGTGAAAATAAAGAATAAACAAAAAGGAAGGAAACAAGAAAATCACACACGCACACAAAACAGAACTGTTTCTGTGGGCACTGTCATGAAGTCCGCGAAGGCGTTCGCGTGTTGCATTGTCTGAACGTTCCGTCCTAAGTAACACAATGCAGAGTCACAATTTGTCATTGAGTCCGGTGTCTTTCAAGTAACGCAGCAGTGCCTTCAGGGCGGCTCGCGCCGTTGTTTGTGTAGGCCAGTTTCCAAGGATGTTCTTTTCTGTTATTGGGCGTTTGTCCAGTTGATCTATTGTCGCTGAGAGAGCTGCTCTCTGCGGGTTGAAACGAGGGCACTCACAAAGAAGGTGTGCGATTGTTTCGTTACACCCGCAGGATTCACAAAGTGGGCTATTGGCCATTCCGATACGAAAGGAGTACGCATTTGAAAATGCTACTCCAAGCCATAGACGGATTAGAAGTGTGCAGTCCCGTCGTGGAAGGTCGAATGGAATACGAAGCTGTAAATTAGGGTCCAGGGCATGTAGACGTGCACTTGTGAAATCGGAGGAATTCCATTGCATCAATGTTAGTTCACGCGCAAGCGCGGAAAGTTTTTTCGCTGCGTCGGCTCTCGAAAGAGGAATGGCAACGCAGTTGACACCGTCATGAGCAGATCGGGCCGCTGCGTCCGCTCGATCATTGCCATGTATGCCACAGTGACTAGGCAACCACTGATATATTATATTGTGCCCTTCATCAATTATGCGATGGTGTACTTGTCTTATCTCTGCGACGAGCTGCTCATGTGATCCATGGCGCAGTACTGAGAGTAAACTCTGTAGGGCTGCCTTGGAGTCACAGAAGATTGACCATGGATGGGGTGGTTCCTCCAGAATGAAATGAAGAGCCGCACGGAGGGCTACCAGTTCAGCAGCTGTTGTTGATGAGACATGTGACGTCTTTAGCTGCATCTTGACGGATCTTGCTGGAATCACCACTGCGGCAGCTGAACTTGTAGGTGTGACTGAGCCATCGACATAAACATGTACGCGGGCACTGTGAACCTCATGTAAAAGTCCTAACGTGGCCTGTTTCAGGGCAGATGACGGCATGTGAGCTTTCTTTGTGATTCCTGGGATGGTGAGGCGTATGTCAGGTTTGTGCAGGCACCATAACGGTGAGGATGGTCTTGCTGCAGGCATGTAGTTCGATGGCAACGAGGTATGATTGGCAGCAATTATACGACTGAAAGTTGTGTGTGGCCTTTCTGTAAGTAAAGATGCAAGATGGTGGGAAGGTAGTCGGGCAACGTGCCGAATATGCGCCCTGAGGGCGTCGGTGGCTAAGTACGTTGTTATTGGGTGGTCTCGCGCAATGACAATCGTTGCCGCCGTAGACGCACACTTCGGAAGACCGAGACACGTCCTTAGGGCTTGAGCTTGTAGTCCCTGGAGTACACGCAGGTTTGTTTTGCAGGTGTTGCCTAGCACCGGGAGGCTGTATCTTGCGAAACCGAGGAATAAGGCACAATAAAGCTGCAGCATTGACCGCACCGATGTGCCCCATGATTTTCCACCGAGGAATTTAAGGAGGTGTGTTATGGTCGTTAACCTCTTCTTTAGGTATGAAACGTGCGGGCTCCATGAAAGGTCGCGGTCGATAATTACCCCTAAAAAGCGGTGTTTCCGTGCGTTTGCAATTGTTTGCCCATTGACACTTACAGAGTAAGGCCTCATTGCCTTCCGAGTGAATGTAACAAGGCAGCATTTCTCTGAAGACAGCTCCAAGTTCTGTTTTCGTAAGTACAGTGATGTTAACGTAGCTGCCTTTTGTAGCCTTGCTCGTACCTGCAGTCGTGTTACAGCAGACGCCCAGATGCAGATATCGTCAGCATAGATTGATATTCCAACGGTGTTGGGCAAGCATCTGACTAGGCCAACGAGCACTAAGTTGAATAGTGTCGGGCTCAGCACCCCACCTTGTGGTACTCCACGGAATGTTTGGTAGTGAGTCGTGGCGCCATCCTCGGTCATCACGAAGAAATGTCTGTCGGTCAGATAGCTGCATAGCCACTGAAAAGTGCGGCCACCAATTCCGGCTTCAATCAGAGCCTCTATAATGGCATAATGTGCTACGTTATCGTAGGCGCCTTTTATGTCAAGGAACAATGCCGCAGTGAGTCGTTTCAGACGTTTTTGATGTTGAACAAATGTGACCAAATCGATGACATTATCTATGGATGAGCGCCCACGCCGGAAGCCAGCCATAGCATCTGGGTACACATTGTATTTCTCCAGGTACCATTCCAGGCGCGTCAAAACCATTCTTTCCATTATTTTTCCGATGCAGCTGGCCAGAGCGATGGGGCGGTACGATGACAAATCTAACGGTGATTTACCTGGTTTGAGAAGTGGTACCAAGCGGCTGCATTTCCATTCACGTGGAACCACACCATTGCGCCAAGACTCGTTGTAATGGTTTAGCAGCACGAGTTGCGCCTTCTGGCCAAGATTGCCGAGCGCCGTATAGGTAACGCCGTCTGGCCCAGGTGACGAAGAGCGCCTGCAAGTCGCCAGGGCCGCATCAAGCTCCTCCATCGAAAACATGACATCCATACGGGAGTCCCGGGACGCAGGAGTGACACATGGTGTAAGTGCACATTGGGGCTGCAAGCCAGCAAGTCTTGAACAAAATTCTTCAGCAATCTGAATCTCTCTGCAACCTTGGTGCAAAGCGAGAGATTTGAAAGGAACACGCTGTTGCGGTGATACGCGAAGTCCACGCACGGTCCTCCATATCTGAGATAAGCGCTGACGTGGATCCAACGACTCACAGAATCGTTTCCATTTTTGAGATTGGAGCGCATCGATGCGCCGCTGAATCTTCTTTTGTATTCGCCTTGCCTCTCTGAGATCGTGGATGGATTTTGTTCTCCTGTATCTTCTTTCCGCCCGCCGGCGAATCGCTCGTAGTCGCTGCAATTCGGCTTCAAATTCTTCATATTTCGGGAACGGCTGAAAACCGCGCGTAGTCTCTTTCATGGCTGTTTGAATTTCGTGTTCCAGACTAGAATGGTTTCCTTCCTGACATACTTCCTCCATGTGTGACCGAAACGCTGGCCAGTCAATTCGTTGGAGAGTCGTGGAGGAGTATTTCAATAGTCCCTTGATCTTCAGATACGTGGGAATATGGTCGCTGCCATGTGATTCGATATCTGAGAACCATTGCACTTTTCGTTCAAGACGCCGAGAGACCAGGGTCAAATCTAGGCAGCTGCTGTATGTAATCCCTCGTAAATATGTTGGACTACCATCGTTGAGGCAATAAAGGTCGTGCTGTGTTGCAAAAGATACAAGCCTCTTTCCCCTAGAGTCCATCTTCAAACTCCCCCAAAGCGGATGGTGAGCATTAAAATCTCCAGTGAGGATCGTAGGGCCGGGTGTCGTGGATAACACGTCAGTGCAGTCGTTTAGAGTCGAAGCGACTTGAAGGAGCAATGTAGGCAGCGACGAGAGTGAACGTAAGTTTCTTCGTCTTTACGATTAAACAAACGTACTGGTTGGTGTCGTGAGGTGGGATTAGGTGCAACACGTACGTCAGTTCACATCTTATATATACAATCACCTTGCTCACATCACCACAGGTAGAGGACATGAATGCTTCATATCCAGAAATGCGGATGGCATTTTGAACGTTCGGTTCACAAATTACGAGGATGGGAAAACGGTTTTCGAAGACAAAGTGTCTAAAATCTGAAATTCTTGATTTGAGGCCCCGGGCATTCCACTGCAACAGAGAGGCTTTCTTGACTTCCTTGTGGAATGGCAGCGAGGAGCGGGCCATAGTGCTATACGAAGCTTTCAAGCACTGGAGTCAACGTGTCCAGTACTTGCAGAGCGCTACGAGCAGCCGGAGTATCCATGTTTGTCAGTAGTAGACGCATGACATTCGTGAGCGACTTCAGCATAGCAATCACTTGCAAATCCTTGTCTCGTATGTGGTCAACTGCAGCGACGTTGGGCTGCAAGTGGCGAGTCATATGCTGTGGCTCTGGTGTTTGGCATGTCTTCGGCAGCGCTGGCCACTCCTCACTTGAAGAGGTGTCAACACCATGGTTGCTTTTTTCGCTGACATTCGTGCTCTTATTGGAGACAGATGGAGCAGGAGGCGGCACTGCAGGACGAGTCATCTCCCTCGAACCTGAAGAGGATTTCGTGGACTTTCCTTTTCGGGAGCGATGTCGCCTTATTGCAGCAGAAGCATCTCTGTGTGATGATCCGTCTCTGGCCATTTTCCTCAAGATTTTCTGCTCTTTCTTTAGACGTGGACAGTCTTTTGAGGATGCAGCGTGCGATCCTTGACAATTTGTGCACTTGAGCTCCGTTGCACGGCAGGTGTCAGCGTCGTGTTGTTCGGAACATCGTGGGCATACTGTTGAATTTCGGCAGACAGCACTCACGTGTCCAAGTCTTTGACATCTTCTGCACTGAAGTGGTTTTGGTACGAAAGGCCGTACCACATGACGAAAGTGTCCGACCTTTACGTGCGATGGTAGGCAGTCACCTTTAAAGTCGAGCTTTACACAGCTCGAGTTGCCAAGGCGCCGAGCTTGCAGTAAGGCAATACCATCTGTCGCAGGTTTGATTAAAATTGGCAGGTCGCTGTCGCTAATCGATGTATCAATATCGTAAACCACACCAGCCGTGGTTTCGTAGTCCTGCGGCACGAGGTAGTGGACATTAATGTTGCCCAGGAGCTTTACGGCCATCAAAGCATTGATTGCGCTTCGGTTGCGAACATCAATAGCCAGCACATTCTTTCGATTATTAATCCTGATATCTTTAATCTCTCCTGGGACAAGAGCCTCCAGAGTAACGGAAACCGCTTGTCGATTAAGGCGGTTGAGGTTGTCCACAGGCCTGTCAGGCATAAAGAGAAGTGTGTGCGCCGACGGCCTTCGCTGTGGCAGGACAGTTGACTTACTTGACGAAGACCGTTCGCTGATGTTTCTTCTCTTGGCCTTCCGGTGTACCACTCTCTCGAAGCCTTCATCATCTGAGGCGTCATCGCTTGAGCAGGAGTACAACACAGTGTCCTCACTGCCGGCTTGACTTGGAGGGCAGTTTCTCTTCCTCGGGCCGGTTCCTGACGTGGTAGTAACGTCCCGTCGGCGTTCTGTTGACTCCACTTCCATTGCCGTAGCAATGGGAGCGGCGTCTCCCATTAAACCACGGGTAATAACCAAAAATACTGCAGCGCGAAGGAACACTGATCTGAACAAGAATCGAGAAGTCTCGAAGCGCCCTTTCCCTGACATTCGAGCCTCGACGACGGATCGATAATAATACTGAAAATTTTTTCCAAGGTGGATGCGCCTGACATGCTCACCGGCTACAATTCGTAAATTGCATTACGTGTAGTAAAATATTTAACGAAGGAGTTAATTTGTAATTTTGGTTAATTAGTTGAATATGCGTTTCGATTTCTCGTGCTGCTAATATCCGCCTCTTCTCGAATAACCCAGCTGAACGATAAGAATTATGCTACCTGCCACAGGTGATTTCTAAAAATTTGGACACCCGGTATATTACATTCTGCTGACTATAGCTTCCTAAGAAAAAAAAAAAACTCACTAGAGGGAAATCTGGCGCTGTGATCGTTCAGCCACAGTGGGAATTGTGGGTGCATGGTACCACGTGGATTTGTGTAACCCTCGGGCTTGCGGCTTGGAAAGTTTTCGTGGCTTTTTTTAAGCTTTTTACACAATTCCGAAGCAGTTGTAGTCTTCTAAACCCAGAAGGCAATGATGTCTCTGTGGACATGCGTAACCATTGCCAATTGTTTGCCTTCTATATCGATATATTTCGTTTTATAATTATCGATTTGTGAAGCCAGAAAGTTGCTTGGAACCAGAAGGACGAAGTTTAGGCAAATCCACCTACCACACGCCAATATATTATTCTTCTTCTTCATCTTTCTTTCTTTCTGGGGGTTTTACGTGCCAAAACCAGTTCTGATGATGAGGCACGCCGTAGTGAAGGGCTCCGGCTTAATTTTGACCACCTGGGGTTCTCTAACGTGCACTACAACGCAAGCACACGGGCGTTTTGCATTTCGCCTCCACCGAAATGCGGCCACCGCGGACGGGATACGATCCCGCGACCTCGTGCTCAGCAGCGCAACGCCTTAGCTGACTGAGCCACCGTGACGGGTGCGCCAATATTTTAGAGGCCAACTGGTTTATACGACACAAATTATTGTCGAGCACTCCTACTAAATTATACTGCTAAAATTAGGCGGAACACTCCCAATAAGTTTATATTTTAAAAATTCCAACTAGAGGTGTATGTACTGAAAAAAGATTACGAGGAAAACCAACCCCGGTTGCTATTCAAGAATGCGTTTAGCATGCTTTGGGATGTGTGTTTTTTTTTTTTTTTGTGGAAGTATATCGTAATATGTGTCACGGGTGGCGCTCCCCTTACCACCGTGCCTTACCAGTATACGCGGGAGGCCAACCGGTACTTCGAGCGGCACTTCCTCGAGGACCACTTCGGCACACCGTGCAGTGCATTCTACCAGAGGCACAGCGTCTCAAGAAACGCTAGCTGCCACCAGCGAAGAATGCGACACTATACTCCCCTTACCGCCGCGCCACCGTGTGGTACTGGTACCGCATGGTACCTCCAGCACTACGGGCCCTGCTCTCTCTCATCCCTGTGTTAGACGGCACTGTATACTGGATCGGCCCACTAATATCGTTAGACGCGACAAATCGTGGTCGTAGCTCACGGAGAAAGCTAGCTGAACGCTTAAAAGGCCAAACGCTTCGAGACACGAACCATCACTCTTGACGTTGAACGCGTCTACATCCATTGCAAAGATATGATCAGTTGCACCTCTCGGTCGAGACGTTGTCAACCGTCCCTTAGGGTCACACTGAACTGTAACGCACGACCATTTGTGTTGTATAAACCAGTGACACTAAGCGAGTGCTTCTCCTTCAAGCTTGCCCACGCCAGCGTCGCAGCTGTTCGTGTATTCTCTCTGCGCGCCTCAGCTGTATGAGAGAATCGCCGCTATACGCCCTACTCGGCAAGACAACGAGACCAAATCCGAATAGGCAAACAAGCTATGTCCACGTGCTACACTTAAATGATTGTTAATGCTATCAGTAGAAGGAAATTTACCGAAGAATAAAAATGGGTTGGAGTGAACACGGCAGGCATTACCAAATCCTGACTGGGAGCTTACCACTGTCGTTGAAAAGAAAAGTGTACAATCATTGCATTCTACCGGTGCTAACACATGGGGCAGAAACTTGTTGGTTAGCAAAGAAGCTCGAGAACAAGTTAAGGACCGCACAAAGAGCGATGGAACGGAAAATGTTAGGCCTAACGTTAAGAGACTGGAAGGGAGCGGTGTAGATCAGAGAGCAGACGGGGGTGGCCACTGACATTAAGAGTTGACATTAACAGAAACAAAACGGAGCTGGGAAGGCCGTGCAGTGCATACTGTGGACAACTGGTGGACCATTAGAGTTCAGAGTTCATCCCCAGGGAGGGGAAGCGCCGTCGAGGATGGCAGAATATTAGGTGGGGATCGAGACAGCAGATCGCTGGAAGAGGTCTTCGTCCTACAGTGGACACAAAAAATAGACTCCTGCTCCTGCTGCTGCTGCTGCTATCGCATTATCAGGAGTCGCCCACGTTCGCCCTTGTTTGCACTACCGCCAGCATCGGCCCGCGTCGTGTACCACATAAAGCCCTCACTAAGGCACATATGTGTCTTGCACTGGTAGCAGCCCACCAAGGTTGTCAATTTTGATTATAAACAGTCTTCCGGTTTGACCAGTTTATCATTAGTCTCCTCAGCGGCCTACCAGTTCCCACCATCGGCCCAGTTTATTCAGCGAGAAACGCCGCTGCCGCCACGCCAAGCTCCCTTTAAAAGGTAGGCTAAGTGGCTTTAATTAAACTTGAATTAAGCAGGGACAGCAACGGCGAAGGTCATAACCAAGGAAGTTCTGACCTTGGCCAGAACACTTCAATGCGGAGCACCGACGATGCCGTCCCTACGGCCGGGCACCTTAGGGAGCCTTCATAGGGCACCTGCTCTGAAAGTGTATACGCGTCGCAGAAACAGACGGGACGACGATATCTGGAACACGGGGGTCTGCATCCGTCCTTGCGTTTCGCCAACAGCAACATTAGGTTAAGAGTTAGGCTTGCACTGCGACTATTCATCGTTACCGTTAGTTCTTTACTGCGTTTACGAGTTGTTGAATGAACATTTAGCCACGTTCCGCGTAAATAACCGATGCAACCTTGGAGGTTACATAAGGTGACCTATTTCGCCGCTCGTCGGAACGGCAAGGGTATTTAACCTTTTTTCAGGCAATTCCGATTTCGTCGATTCTCGGGTATGTTCAGCCTGCGGTCGTAACGTTAGCAAAGCGCGCATCTGTCGTAAAGCCCGTATCATGCGTTACTAGCGTTAAAATCGTTAACAATGCTGGTCGTTCACATTGTCAGTTGCATACGTTACGCTTCTTAAGGCCGGCCAATCGAAACGTGAGCTGCCCAGCTGCGTATCATGCAGTCGAACACAACCGCACTTATACACACCACTGCTACGCACGCACGCATACGCAGACATAGCCGTTGCTCTAACTGGGGATGCCGGAAGTCGCGTGACCGGAAATTCAAAACCGAAACTGCGGCGCTTGTTGGCCGCACCGTAACTGTCGTATCCGTATGAAACGTAAATGTAGCGGGCCTTCCAACAAATACGCTCGTGTGTGTGACGACTGTTGCGCTCTTAACGCTTCATGCGATTGTAGTCTGAACAATTTAGTTGCGCTTTTTGCGTTTAGCGCTTGCGTTTCTTGCGAAATATCTGCACATTGCGTACGCATCACGTGCGCATTACGCATTACGTACGTACGCATTACGTACACATTACGTGCGCATTACGTAACTGGAAGGAAACTGAGTTCCAGCCTCTGTTTGTGTTGCCCTGTGTTTTGTTAGGCTGAAAATTATGTGCAAGTACGGCGTTCCTTTCGGCCATATCGGGGTTGTAGCGAAGCAGTGCAGCCTGCTCGTATACGCGTGTGGCAGCGCGAACTCCTTTTGCAGCAATGCAGCGTACTGTTTGTGCTATTCTCGTACGGCGCTGCTGTGTTCACGGTCGAGCGGGCGTCGGCGGGATTAAACCGGATTCCCCGGCGGCGTCGGGCGGACGGCAGAGCGCGCGCGATATTGCCATCGCCGTGTGGCGGTCGTGTAGTCGTGGCTGCTCGCTGTCGGCGCGTTAAGCTGGTTTACGCGGAAGTGAATTGGCGCCGGCGCAATCACTGCGAGAGGCGAAACAGTGATCAAGTGGTAATGGCGGGTCCGTACTGCAGTTTCTTTCTTTTTATTATAATTTTTTTTTTCACGAAAGCGTACCCTCCCGTATACTTTGCCGATCGTGGCTGTCTTGTCGAGTGGCTTAACACATCACATCACATATAATAGTATAACGAATCGGCGTATACAGACACTTGTACTATACCCTTACAGGTGTGCCGCTCGCTCACCGGCTCTGTTCTCTGTGGAATTACACAGAGTGAGAATATATATATATATATATATATATATATATATATATATATATATATATTCTGGGCTTTTATATAGGTGCCAAACCCACAATTTGATTGTGAGGCACGTCCTATAGTGGGGGACTCCGGGTTAGCTTTGACAACCTGGGGTTTCTTTGACGTACATGCACCCAACGCCCGGTGTACACGCGGGCGTTTTTTTTTTTTTTTTTTCATTTCGCCCCCGTCGAAATGCCGCAGCCGCGGCAGGGATTCGATCCCTGCGCCCTCGTGCTTAGTATAGCGCCAACGCCATAACCACTACGCCACCACGGCTGGTGTAATTAAATTACGCATTGTAACAACAAACGGTATACCCGAGTATGCTCACTGCAACAAATATACGCCCTCAAACGGCTAATTATTTCACTAAAGCGACGCTTTATCTTGGGGCGGGGTCGTTCTCCCGTCCTGCCTAGCAGGCATGTAATCGCCTAGCTACACAACGCGGTGCAGAATGCGAACAGTTACGCGCGCGTTACACGAAGCCTCACGACAGTAATCTTCTGCGATGGAAGAACGCGAGCAGCTCCTTTCGCGTACTTGGACATAAAATTGCACTCATGTGGGTATTTGCATAGCATTTGAGACGTATCAATCAGAGCTTCAAGGTTTCTGGATGGAAGAAGAATACGAGCAACTGCTTTCGCGTACATGGATGAGTAGTAATGGTGATGCCGTATACCGAAGCACTCATCGTGTGGGTATTTGCATACCATATAATTGAGACGTGATCAATCGGAGCTTCAAGGTTTGCTTAACGTTGGTCATAGGTGCGTTGAATGTGTCGTGATATTTTTGTAAACCCTTTCCCGTCCTGGTTATTTGATACCGAGTGCTCTCAACATTCATAGTTATTTATGGAGCTGGGTGGAGTTGCTTAGTGAGTCTGTAACGGTCTGAACGCGCATGCGCGCCATTGATTGACAGGTTGCCATGGCAACCAGGTGAGTGATACGGGAGGGTAAGAGAAGCGATCGTAGGCACGCGAGGTTGGCTTCCATCTAATCCGCACGCAAAACCAGAGTCCTTTAATACGCTTCACCGCTTAAAGCCGTCATCTCTTGCACCGCCCAGCTGCTGCGCCGCTTACCGAATGCCCCCCCCCCCCCCCCCCCTTTAGGACCGGTGGCTCCGCCTTGCGGCCACGGTTGACAGCGTACGAAGCTCCCCCATAGCGTGACGGAGAAGTTTCATGACCAGTAGACAAATAATACTAAAGAACTCTAAAAAAAAAAAGTGCTTAACGAGGAAACCGTGAGATGTTAACCATTTTTGAAAATTAACCTTAAAAACACTTGCCGTCGTCTTCGTTGAATAGGTTTCAAGTGGTCGTTGTCGCTCAATCGTTGTCGCGATGGTTGCGTCATCCTGTTCGTTGTCAAAATCGTCGTTGATGATTGTGTCGAGGTCATCGCTGTCGTCGTGTCGTATCATTGTCATAGTTGTCCTCGTGTCATTGTCGTCGTTGTGGTATCGTTCGTGGTCGTAATCGTTGTTGCGTGTGTCATCAATCGTCGTCTTCGTTGTCATTAACGTCATAGTGTCATTCTCGCCCTTGTCGTCGAGAATGTCGCCGCCGCCCATCGAGGTCACAATCGTAGTCTTCCTATAGCTGCCGCCGTTAACGTCATCGTTTCGCTATTATCGCGCCATCTTTCCGTCGTCGGCGAGTGTTAAGCCAGCAGTATACTTTGGGTGACACACGCAGACGCGCAGCTCTCCTCCTTTGCGTTGACCTGCAATTTCTCACTTTCTTTAAATGCTGTTTTCCATTTCTGATGTAGTCCCTGCGAAATTGATACGAACGGAATGGACGCCTTATAGCCGAAGTAAAAGCGGCACATTTCGTCAGATGTCCTCCACAGCGAATAACTTACGACGGAATAGAGCGGGCCGCAGAAAAAAAAGCAAAAAAAAAAAGCTGTCTCTTGTCACTTCTGGAAGCGCGTCGCACCTCACGCCGTCTCTCTGCACTCGTTAAAAATTCACGTCAGCGCGTCTCGAGGCGTAAACACCATTAGTTTCCATTTGCCGTTCCGTAACCCAGTCCCGACACAGGTGGGTCCCCTAAGGAGCAGTTGTCCTCGTTTCGTGCGGTAAAAATACCTCGCAGTTAGGAGGGCAAGCTACGAGCGTCACCGCAAACGAGTGGCATCGCTCGTGTGTTCGACCCTGCAGCGTGGAAGCGCGGTAACCCAACTCGTCTTTGCTGACCATAGGCCTGCATGCCTCGTTGCGACCTCTGTCGGAAGAGGAAGCAACTACGAGCAGTGTCCTAGCTGCCTGGCGCGCACTAACGCTGACGCCAGTTGTTAAAAAAAAAAAAAAAACTGACAGTTTCGCCTTAAGGGAGAAACAGTTAAGGCGTTACCAACATGTTAGAATATTACACGAGGTGTAAGACTCGTAGCCGTTGTGGCAGTGTGAGTGTGTGTAGTAAGCGTAAGCTAAGTAAAAACTAGCTGTTGTGCTTGGGGTCCTCTGTTTAAATGCTGCCATCGGACAATTTCATTTATATATATTAGTTAAAGCCAACATCTTTCTTGGCGACATTACCACAACTTTTCCGTATCGGGTATGTTTCAAACCTCTTTCCTGAGCCGATCCTCGGAGGTAGTGCACAGCCGTGCCAAGAGAGAGAGAGAGAGAGAGAGAGAGAGAGAACAACTTTATTGTAAAGTGACAATTTTCAGGTTTCAGCTATGTTCTGGTTTGGCACATTTAACATTTAATTCTGAGAAGATGTAAGATAAAAGGCATGCGCTGTGGGTTCTTTGTTTCGTGACATTTGTTTGTGGGCTTCCGTTCGAAAAATTGTGAGGAATACTTTTGTCAAGAATGCAAGACCTGGTATGAGCAACTTTAGTGGTAGAATGGTGCGGCAATATAACACGCGTTTACCCCATGTCATGTAGAATGGCGCGGCATCTAGCATACATATACCTAACTATATACGGAACCTCACGGCGACGTCGACGGCGAAATTTCGCTTGGAGTACCTATGCAATTGCTATCGCAATAAAATGTCACAAAGCAGCAGCGCCACATCAATTTATACCCCTATCACTGCAAGCTGTACTTGAAAGGATACCTGTTATTTCCGGGCAATATTGAAGCCAGTTTGCTTTGACGGCTGGGACGAGAGCTTAGAGCTGAAGTACTGAAACGCGTTTCTGCGACTCCACGCAACCTCGCGTCCTAACAGACCCTCAAGAAAAGCAAATAACAGATAGTTTTAGTGAAGCGTATAGCAGGAAAGGTTTCGCGTTACAGTTAGACTTACGTATGAGAAAGAAACGACAACACAACAAGGGTAAGAAAGAAACAAGCAAGCAATTAAACCTGGAGCAAAACTGGAAGGTGTCCTCCATCGGGTGCCTGCTTCTTTTTCCACGTGTAACGTCTTCTCCTACCTTCCCAAAACGAGCCTCCGCTGCGTCGTCGCGGCCGTTGCAAATTAACCTGCGAGTTCGCCTCACCCAAGGTTGACGGCGAAGCACCCACCGCTTATTTTTTCGTTCTGTATATATACATCTTACTCATTCACTGCGCGCTCCGCTATAAATATTCTTCTTTCTTTCCACTTCGTTCTTGCTTTTTTTAGGAGTTGAATCGAAGAACAAGAACCGGACGATGAAAAAAAAAAAAAAAACACCGCTGAGAATGACACATATACTGGTGCGCGAACTACATTGCGTGCCCATTAATAGAACCTTTGAGCCATTAGCCGAACGAAGGGAAAGTTTCGACAGTGTGCGAGCGCAGGTACATTCGATCGTTCATATATATATATATATATATATATATATATATATATATATATATATATATATATATATATATATATATATATATATATATATATAGGGCGCTTAAGGAGAAGGTTTCCCGAATTTAGTGCTTTATTTTCGTTACGGCGGGAGTGCGCGGTGTAATGGGGACGAATTGCAAAGTACGTTTGCAATCAACTAATTCAGTGAAGGAATGCCTATAAAGAACGCAACGCCACGGTTTTAAATATAGGCGCAGTATAATGGGTGGATCACTTAACTTGCGCCAAACCTTAGTAATATACAAATGCCACGTAGCTGGACAGAACCAAGGTGACGTTGTTTGCCGTCGCTTGGAGATACTCAGATTGTTTTTGGCATTCCGCCTAAATACATAATTAGTCGTAATTAATTAACTTCTCAAATATTACAATTAGATTAAAAGTGGAAGTGGAAACGGAAGCGGAAGCCGGCTTCCGGTTCCGGCTTCCGGAAGTGGACGCCGCACGGCGGACGGAGGGAGGGACATAGCCCCGACCATAAGCTGCTTCGCATCTAAAAGAGAGCGAAAGTTGGCACTTTCGGCCGTCCCGACTGGCTTCGAGTCGGGACATGGGACGTTTACTTAATAGTTGAATCTGTCCCGCTAAATTCGGTGCCGTTGGCAACCCTAGGCTCAAGGCCTGTGGCGCTATAGAGGGCTAAAACGGCTTATATCTAGGTCCAGTGGTGGCGAAATGGATGGCAATCGCCTTCCACGCGTGGTGCTTCCGAATATGGAGACAACGCACGTACGACAAATAGGCTGATATGTATATCCACCTACATTATCTCTACAGATGTGCCGCTTAACGGCTCTGTTCCTTGTGGAATGACGCAATGAAAAAACAAATGATACCTAAATGTGCTCACTGCAACCAGTGTACGTCTTCGAGGACATCATTCCTTTATGAAAGCGAGCACCTTTCTTGAAGAGTTCGGCTGTTCGCTTGCATTGACCGTCATTGTCGATGATTCCTGCACATTTTTTTAAAGCGACAACTTTAAGGGCCCCGTTGCGCAGAAATACAGCGTTGACCGGGAGCGAAAATTTTCTACCCATCACAGTATGGCGCGCGCCGCTCGGTTCCTTGCAGCAGCACCAGGTGGCGCTCGCTTCCGCGCTGCTGCGGCGGCGCCGGCCGTGCGGGAAAAGAAAAAATGTCACAGTTTCGCCCTAAGGGCGAAGCAATGAATGCGATAGCAACACAGCAATGTCATAGGAAGTAAGGTGAGCGGCTTTGGTAGCAACAACACGCAGAACTGTTGTCGACGCCATCGGCGTTTTGCCCGCGTTCGCTCAAAATGCGTGCGGGGTTGGTGACTGTTGCCGGAGCCTCTGATATAAATAGGCACTGCGTGCCGCAGCTAAACGTCGCCTCCCTTCCATCCCCCTCCCCCACGGCCTCTCGCTCGTTGGAAGAAGGCGCGTTTGCTCTACATACATGGTGATTGTGAAGGAGAACAGAGACGCCTACTTCTGCAGCCCTTAAGCGAGCACGGCGCAGAACGCGCGTTTGTTCTCTGCCGTGCGTTCACTCCCCGTGAAAGACGCGCCCCTCGCGCCCTTTCACTCGCACATACAGCGTTCGGCGCGCGGCGACGATTTTGGCGCTGAGCCGTGCTCCCTCAAGGGCTGCAGAAGATAGCGCCAACCTTTCCCTTTCCCTCAAGAACCACTTACCTACCTACCGACGATTTCTTCTCCAAATGACGTCATACGGAACCTCACGGCGACGGCGACGGCGACGGCGACGCCGACGGCAGAAATCTGCTTTTGAGTGTCCATATAATTGCTATCGCAATAAAAATAAAAAAATGTCACAGTTTCGCCCTAAGGGCGAAGCAATGAATGCGATAGCAACACAGCAATGTCATACGAAGTAAGGTGAGCGGCTTTGGTAGCAACAACACGCAGAACTGTTGTCGACGCCATCGGCGTTTTGCCCGCGTTAGCTCAAAATGCGTGCGGCGTTGGTGACTGTTGCTGGAGCCTCTGATATAAATAGGCACTTGGTGCCGCAGCTAAACGTCGCCTCCCTTCCCTCCCCCTCCCCCACGGCCTCTCGCGCGTCCGAAGAAGGCGCGTTTGCTCTACATATATGGTGATTGTAAAGGAGAAAAGAGACGCCTACTTCTGCAGCCCTTAAGCGAGCACGGCGCCGAACGCGCGTTTGTTCTCCGCCGTGCGTTCACTCCCCGTGAAAGACGCGCCCCTCGCGCCCTTTCACTCGCACATACAGCGTTCGGCGCGCGGCGACGATTTCATCTCCAAATGACGTCATACGGAACCTCACGGCGACGGCGACGGCGACGGCGACGCCGACGGCGACGGCGACGCCGACGGCAGAAATCTGCTTTTGAGTGTCCATATAATTGCTATCGCAATAAAAAGAACCAGAAAGCTCGCCTTCGTGCCTAACGCTCGCCGCAAGCGTTTTCGGGTAAAGGTTACGGTTGCATAAGCTACAGTTGCTGGGAAGCGTGAGAAGCAGTCTGGGGACCTTTGAATGCCATCGTTGTGTTCTACACTTAAAGGCGAAGCTTAAGCGTCTCCCAAGTTTTTTTTCTGCAGGTGGCGCCGTGGTAACACTGTCCGCACTTTGCGCAATTCATTTTTAGAAAACCGGTCGCGAATGTCGCAGCGTGCGCCTGCACGGTGACGTAAGTGCGCGAAGATTGCTGAGTTGTAATTACTGGTGCTAATTAATTAACGCGCGCGCCGTGCCGCATCGGGTGAGAGCGAGAGATACTGGAGGTGTATGCAGAGCATCGTTATCAGCGCTCGAGTCATCCGACGTAAACAACAGCGAAAAACAATATTTAGGAGGTCGCTAACCGCGTGATCACATCACACCATTCGCCGAGGTCATGACGTGCTAGGTCACCGAGGTCACCGGCGAGGCTTGGTCACGGCACGACCAGACCCAAAACACCTAGATAGCGCAAGGCCTGTTCACTCCGATCCATGACGTCACGCTACCTGACCCGAAATTTCCATTCCCATGCCTGGCGTTACGAAAGCGGTGACGTCGAAGTCACCGCTGCCTACTCGGGAGCATCTCCATTAGATTCAATGGTAGTCGGACCAGGTAGCATGTCTTCATGGATCGGAGTGAGCAAGCCTTCTGCTATCTAGGTGGTGTTTGCAGACCTCACTCCGGCGGTCGCTCTGCGACTACATGACGTTTTATATCTGCTTAGCGCGAGGTGGGAGTTGCTTTGAGTATCGTTCGCGCTATAACCTTATTTCGATAGGGTCGGAAAGCAATCAATAAAAAGAAATGCATATATAAATAAACTAAGCGCTCGCCTACCTATATGGAGATGAACGTGAAAAAGCTTCAGGTGATCAGTTAATCCGGAGCTCTCAGAGTGTTCGAGCTAACTTGGGCCAATTTTTAAATATAATGTTTCTATAGGCGAAAGCGACTTTAGGCATGTTGTGATCAGCCACTATATCTAGCAGATCGCACAATCTTTTAAATTTTTTTTGGTTGCATATTTAGTCAGGGGCCAGCTCCGCAAGTCCTCAATTTAGATTTACAGAAAAAAAAAGCTTCCAATCAAGAATTTGTATACTATCTTAGGAAACGTCCTATACTGCAGTATTTGAATTGCTTTTATTGCGATAGCAATTATATGGACACTCAAAAGCAGATTTCTGCCGTCGGCGTCGCCGTCGCCGTCGGCGTCGCCGTCGCCGTGAGGTTCCGTATGACGTCAATGGAGATGAAATCGTGGCCGCGCGCCGCCGAACGCTGTAGGTGCGAGTGAAAGGGCGCGAGGGACGCGCTCTTTCACGGGGAGTGAACGCACGGCGGAGAACAAACGCGCGTTCTGCGCCGTGCTTCCTTAAGGGCTGCAGAAGTAGGCGTCTCTTTCCTCCTTTACAATCACCATATATGTAGAGCAAACGCGCCTTCTTCCGATGCGCGAGAGGCCGTGGGGGAGGGGGGGGAAGGGGGAGGGAAGGGAGGCGACGTTTAGCTGCGGCACCGAGTGCCTATTTATATCAGAGGCTCCGGCAACAGTCACCAACGCCGCACGCATTTTGAGCGAACGCGGGCAAAATGCCGACGGCGTCGACAACAGTTCGGCGCGTTGCCGGTGCTGCTGCATGTCCAAGTTTATACAGCTGATAAAGCTAATATCATTACTCCGTATATCTCTCTACAAATTTGCTATCGCAATTGATGCTTCACCTTTCAGGTGAAACTGCGACAACTTTTCTATTACACAATAGTGTTTTTTCCCCAGCGAGATAAGAAGGCCCACTAAATGTGTAAGGAGCCCACACGCGACTGCCTCCCGCGTGCCTTAGTTGCAGGGCTTTCAATTTTGCCGCGTATCAACGAATAGCGCTTTAAAAAGAAGTGCACTGTCACTGCGAAGGTGATAGAAAAGTGACACTGAAAAGTGACACTAATTTATGCGCTATCGTTGTACTTTCACAGATGACTAAACGCGCGCATGAAAAGAGATGTCGATTAATTCGCGCTCGCTCTGCGATTCTGCTAGCCTCCCTAATTAACTCAGTGTAGAGTGGCCGCCACGGGTAAACATGGTTCCGGGTTCAAATTCCGGACCAGGACGAATTTATTTTTCTTCAACTGCGAAGCTGTCTTCCTGAGAAACTCGTATTGGCTTTCATTCGTAGATTTGGGGTTCTCTCAGGTGCACGACAATTCACCACTTCTAAGCACCCGTAAAGTACAACTTCACATGTTGCAAAATGACGTCAGAATCCGATCCGGAATGCAGCGTCGGCATGCCAACATGCCACACGCTGTGTAATCTTCGTCTCTGTGTATTAAGCAAAAGCGGTTATTATCGGAATCTGTTTTTTTTTAAACAAATTATGCGGTTTTTCCGGATCCTTCACATACCACTCGGTAATTATAGGAGCTGAATAGAAATCGCATCACCCCGCGTTATTCGGTTTTCATGAGGGTATAAATTTAAAACTCGTCCCGACCGATCGTGCGACAATTCTGCCCGCTTTGATGACCTATAAGGTTGACGAACTTAGCCGACCTTTCACCTTATTGCCTTTTTATAGGTGGCTCGCTCGACGTCAGGACAGTGCGGCGAGCCAGGAGATAAGGGCCGTTTATTTTGCACCAGCGGGCGGTGATCAAAACCGTGACAGAGATAAAAATGTAATGCGCGCTACGTGGCATATTGACGCGTTTGTTATCTGCGCACGCTCCTACGCGCGTATGGACGCTGATTACACTCCCTGATAAAAGTGTGTGTGTGTGTGTGGCGGGTGGGGGGTTGTGTTAGAGACGTTTCACTTATAGAGTGTCGGTTGTTGACTTATGATATCACGGTCCTGGGGCAGTGTTTTCGAACGATCCATTTTGTTTTCCCAATATTTCCGCCGTTCCCCATTGGCTCTTGCGTGGCTCCGACGACGCCGTTATCGCTGGCATCGGCCACTCGGCGCCACACGTGATAAGGAAGCCGATTTTGGCGATAACGGCAGCGCGCCACGGCCTCCGAACCACTGAAATAGTATAACGCGAATGGGATGGAAAATGAAATGGGCCGTTAAAAATGCGGCCGCGCGGTCCTGATATGTGTTCCGTTTTTCTTTGACTTAAATGGATGCTTAAGGGAAACACCTAGATCAGTTAGGCTGATAAAGCATTCTATAAAAAAAATATTATTTTCGTTAATTTTGCTGTAATGGGTAGATTATTAGCGGGGGAAAATGTAGGTCAAAGTTCAATTATTCGAAGTGTTCCCATCAATCCCAGCGCAGGTATAACGTCACTGTGTAGCAACGGGTTTCTAAGTATTTTATTTTTCTGTATTTTGGCCACGGTGGCTCAGCAAAAAGTTCTCGAAACTTGCAAAGTTCATTCTGTAGCTGCTTTAGAATAAAATGTAGTTAATTTTTAACTATTAAAATGAACTAGGCCCGAGCTGACGCCGTCGACATCCGTGACGTCACAAGCGGGTTGATGCGGCGATTTCAAGATGGCGTCGCCACCTGTCATTTTCCTTTTTTTTTTGTTTCTTTTCTCACTTACCGAGACTCTTCTCTCGACGAGAATGGCTTTATTTGAGTTGTATGATGGTAATTTACTGAATACAGCAGTTCAAATCATGTTTTTTTCTTTACTGTACCTTTAAGTAGCGACATCCTTATGGTGTACTTACAGATGCAAAATAAACGTTCCTAATGTATTTCACTGGTACTTTCTTATTGCTTTTGCATACCGTTCGGATGGCACACTGTTTAGGAAAAGGTAGGCAACGTACGATCCAGGTGTTCATTTTGACAGTAACCTCTAAGTTCAGTTAACATGTCAACCATATCGTGAGTGCTGGTTTTGGCGTTCTTGATATTGGCGTTCATGACTTCAGCGACCCCCGTAGTTTAATGGGAGTGTTTCAGTCTTCGGTTAGTGAATTCGAATATTGTCCGGTAGTATGGAAAAGCATTGCCGTTGTCCTTGTAGAAAAAAAAAAAAGCTCTTATGCAGATATGTTAGTATACTTGTATCTTCGATGGTTAAACGGATCGTTCTTATTATTGCACCCACATGACAGTTCTCAACGGGTACAAAACGAAAACATTGAATCGGTGACGTAAAGTATGGGGCTTATAAATTTTTGCATAAGTGTATTCACTGGTATTTTGAATGTCCGCTTTGACTTCTATCTACTATTTGAATCTTGCGAAATAATGATATACTAGAGATATGGCGGCAACAGAATAAGGTGTCAAAATACGATTGCGCTTTTAATGAGGACACGCTGATATCGTAGGACGAGTGAGCGAACCGTATGGGCGCGATTCTGTATGGGTTAGATAAATCTGGTCAGGATTTTTCATATGGGAGATGCATATTCGAGCTTCCAGCCTGACAAGATTCTTATATGCCAGTAGCTTCATAACTTGAGAAAGATTACGCGTGAACACACGTGAATACGACGACGAAATAGTGATTACTGCGTTCAGATATATTCGCCATCTCGCTGAACGTTCCGTTTCGCGTGTAGATAACGTTTTCATTTCGCGATGGCAGTGAGATGTGCTGATTACTTGCGTATGTTGCGTTCACTAATAACTTCAGTGTGCGCATAAGGCTGCTGAAATTAATCAACGCGTCATTTGATTCGATGAATTTGCATGACAAAATTAGGCGGCGACGATATTGGACATTGGTTAGGTGGACTTTGGAACGTTAATTGTCATCCCCACATAATCATCGTCGCTATCGCATAGGTTATCTTACTAAAACGACAATATACTCTCCGAGAGATTCAGCGCGTTGTTCTCGCCCGCGTCGACTGTTGGCACTGATAGTGTGAGATACGCTGATAGCGTTAGAGTGGGTACTCCCAAATTAAGTGAGCAGAACGTAGCAGCGTTTGTTTGTCCTCTGGCATTGCGCTGTGAGCATCCGTCTATATGGAAAGTTATTGGTTGTTTCCGATTGTTTCCTGGGTAAGGGTAGGCGCGTTCCAATGGTGACGCAATTATATCGGCCATGTACTGAAGTAACTAGTGCACGTAGAAGGACAGCAGGTAGTCGGAATTATACATAGGCCCTACAGCATATGCAGTGTGTCGCCGGCTTCTTTGCAGCCTTAAGTTGCTAAGTTGTTAAATGAATGAAGGATGATAATAGGTGCCCCTGGAATGCTTGCTGGTTGTCGCCTAGTGTACAGCAGATGCCCTCTAGAACATTTTCACGTCTGCAGACGGCGCATCTACGCGTACATTTTCACCCGTAGCAACAGTGAGGCCAAATGCCTCCCTTAGTTGCTTCCCACACTCGAACATTAGGGAGCTTTAGAAATAGGGACTCAGAAGTTAGGGTACGCGATCGGCCGGGCGCATACAAAAGAACGCAAAGAGAGTACAAAAGAGCCCAAAAGCTGTACAAAAGAATTGTTTTTTTTTTTCGCGATTTCGAGAAGAGGGGAGGCATTTGGCGCCTGCGATGCATGCGGGAGCATGGCACTTTTTTTTTTCTCATTTGGTTATCTCTCGCGCGCAACTTTTCCTTTAATATCAGGGGTTCTCGCTTGCCGACTGAGCCCTTCTTACACTTACGCAACCTATAGCTCACGGTTCTTGGAAGCTAAAAATAACTCGCCTGAGGAGATTAACGCTTCGCCGCTGCTAATGCAGTATTCGAGAGCTGGATATATGTACCGCATCCATTCCTGTAATAGCCGCCCTCGTGCATTAGCTATGAACCGTGTATACTTTGACTACCGTTGCAGTTTAACATTGTTGGTAAGAAATAAGGTGGTGTAGGTAACATGTAGGTTACCAAGGTCATGACAGGTCAGCTTACCTCCATCCTTGAAAACAAGTGCGAACATTGCATTATACAGGTACTAACGCAATGGGCAGAAACTTAGAGGTTAACAAAGAGCCTTGAGAAGATGTTAAGGATCGCGTAACGACCTATGGAACGAAAAAACACGGCATACACACAAGCTGCAGACATGATAGCTTCGGATCGTAATTTGAACATACGAGAAAACATAATTCGGTTACGCGGAAACTCAAAGACCTTCTCCGGCTGCCGTTTGAGGTCTGTGTGAGTGGCTGTGGCCGCTAAGTGGTGGTTTCGTTTTTGAATGAGCTCGAGTCGACGAAAAAATCCGGACCAACTAGAGGCTAGCAGCTTCGCTGTAAAGTGTCAGGCGTAACCTTATGAGATAGACGGTGGTGGGGATTAGAGCGCAAACGGGGGTAGCCAATAATATAGTTGGCATTGAAAGTGGGAATGTTGTTAGGCAAGTCGTGCAATACGTGCAGCAGGTAACGGATAGCCTATCAGAGTTACAGAATGGGTACCAACGGAAAGTAAGCGCAGTCGGGGTATGACAGGGAATTATAGGGGGTGCGATGTAATTTGACAATTTTGCAGGCATAAGATGGGGGGATCAGCTGGCATAAGGCACGATACGTAATTGGAGAGAGAGAGAGAGAGAGAAACGAGAAGGGAAAGGTAGGGAGGTTAACCAAGGACGGTGCCCGGTCAGCTACCCTACGCTTGGGGAGATTGTTGGGAGAGGCTATCGGCCTGCAGTGGACATTAAATAAACTGATGATGATTATGATGTAGGAATAGTAGCTCATTTTTAATTTTTACGAGCGTTTGTATTTGTGTCCACTCGCTTTTTCCGTATTCAATATTGCGCCCCTTGAAGGTCCTTCAACCACAAAGAAATTAAACTACAACAAGATATATTCACTGACTCTTTAAGCGTAGTTAAAGCTTTAATTTCACTACGAGAGCATAAAAAATCCTGTAGTCAATGGCCTACTTTTGGTTCCTGTGCATTGTGTATGAATGTAACCAGTGGTTCTTGAGGAAAGGGAACAGGGGCGCTAATCTTCTGCAGACGAAAGCGACGGCTCAGCGCCAGAGTGAAAGGTTGCGCGAGGGGCGCTGTAGCTATTCGGGGAGTGAACGCGCGGCGGAGAAAAAAAACGCGCGATTTTCTGTGCTCCAGCTTGGGCTGCAGAAGTAGGCGTCTCTTTCTCCTCATGTACAACTCCATATAATGCAGAGCAAACGCGCCAATCAGACGCGCGACGAGATGTCGTGTTTTGTCGGCCGAGGCGACGTTTAGCTGCAGCACACATATGGTGCCTATTCTATATCGTAGACTGGCTCCAGCAACAACCGCCGCACGCTTTGAGCTATGGACGCGGGCAAAACGCCGATGCAATGTCGACAAACAGTTCTGCTGTGTGTTGCTACCAAAGCCGCTCACCTTACTTCATATGACATTGCTGTGTTGCGTGTCGGGGCGAAGCTGACAAAAAAGCGTTTGTATTTGTGTACCACTCGCTATTTACCTCCATCCAGGAATGTTTTTTAGCATAGTACGTGTTTCCATGCCAAAGAACTTCTGGATTTCTTAAGTGCTGTTGTGTTGCATGTCATCAGCCCAAGGGATTCGTTGCACATCCTCTCACCAGAGGCTGCTGCTGCTATAGTAGCATTCTGTAGAGCACGTGCCTCCAGACCCTTGCATGCAAGTGTCCACCTGGTGAACCAGTGGCGCTACTGGCATTTTTACGTTTCATGGATATTCCTTCGAAACATTTTTTAATGTTCGTAGCGCACCTCACAAGTCATTGTTATAATTTATATATTTCACGCACTTTACAGCGGCTATTTTTAGGCCTCTATATATACAGCCGCCTAACGTCTACTTTGCGGAATTTATGCTTCATTGAAGTTTTATTATCATTTGCTTGGCGCTCTTTGACCAGAACGATCCCTTGCGCCGCGAAACCCCGCACATCGTCGTCGTCGTCGTCGTCGTCGTCGTCGTCGTCGTCGTCGTCGTCGTCATCATCATCATCATCATCATCATCATCATCATCATCATCAACCCGTGCATTAGCCAAGCATTAAGCCTAGTGCGATTAAAACGAAAAAAGAGTGAGAAAACATCTATTCTGGTTCTGATGCTTCACTCTAATCATATGAATGAGAAAACAATTAGAGATCACGATTTGGAGCATTCGACGTGTTCTTTTTCTTTTTCTTCTGAGAACCTATAGTTAATATATATATATATATATATATATATATATATATATATTATATATATATAATATAGCGGGACTATTGCAGAATTCTGTACGGCAAGTGCTTGGAGCATGGCACAATGCAGCGGGCCCTCATTCGTGGAATTGCGCAATTAAGCGATCGATGAGACAGAGACGCCGTTATTAAAAAATGCGTTTCTCAAGGAAAAAAAAAAAAAAAGGATACGCCCCCGTTCCCGTTCCTTCGGCGGGGCTTTTGCAAACTGTTGTAGCAACGGCGCGTTTTAAGGTTGGTCCATTATTTCACGTATACGCGCCCATTCTTTTTACTCGTTGTAGGTGGCGGCCCATTCTCCAAAACAAGACGCACTTTTCAGTCCTTTTCCTTATCTTTGTGGAAGCAATGTGCTGACACGTTGAACTCGGAGAGGCGCGCTCAAAAAAATACTTTTTTGCACAATGAAGCGCTTTCCCGTGAATGTTATATTTCTCTTGATATTTAAAGGGGGGGGGGGGCAGTATGGGTATATTTTATGCAGATTAGCGAGAATAGGTCATCAAGGAGCCAGTTTATTTGTTATTCGCAGCCGTAGGAAGACGACCGATAATGAAGCCAAAGAAAGCACGCGGATTTTTTTTTTTTTTTTTTAAGTTTTCAATTCAAATGTAGAAGTGATGAACTAAATGTACATGGAAGCGGGCGAAAAATACAACTTGCCGCTTGTAGGATCTCAACCCACAATATCCGCATTACGTGTGCGTTGCACTACCAATTGTGCTACGACGGCGGCCGCTGTTGTACGCGATCATCCGTTATACGTCTCATCCAAGTGATGCGACGTACAAGCTTTTGCATAGAATGAAGCGATTTTGCATCAGATTCGGGAGCTGAGTTTCTGCACACGCCGATCTCTTGACGGACACGAAAAATGCGTAGAACCCTAGCCATAGGTGGCGCATTGGCAGAGTGTATATATATATATATATATATATATATATATATATATATATATACGTGTGTGTGTGTGTTGTGTGTGGTGTGTGTGTGTGTGTGTGTGTGTGTGTGTGTGTGTGTGTGTGTAGCTGACTCCCGCGCAGAGTGCCCGGGTATGATCCAGGCGGGAACTGTTTTTCTCTTTATTGTTTTATTTTCTTTCCTCATTTCTGGCGATAGCTACGACGCCCAGCGGCGGCGGATAACATCGCCAACCGAAACGGCTACTAGAACGAGCCCATAACAGCGTATGCTGTACCCCATAAGCATTAAATATTCGGATAGATTGTGCAAGCGGCTATGTTTTTGAACTGGGTCGCCGCTCGAACAGTGAACATTCTCATTTCTTTTTTTTTTTTTTCACTATAAAAATGGCGTCGTTGAAGGGAACGAAATCGTTCGTATATATACCGACGGGGCCCCACATTTGTCGACTGTTGCCGTTAGCTTGCGTAGGGTATATTGTGTACGCCTTTTTTACGACTACCGCTTTACGTTTACGACCCATTTCGGCGGCTTCGGTGTACTAAAAATGGCAGCTTCGTTGTTGGCAAATGCCGCCAGAGGTCGTGCAGCGCGTCAGATTGAAATGCGTCGCACCACGTTGTATGCGCGGGTCGCAGCGGCGCCTGTGTTTTGAGACGTATTTAAATGGGTGCGTAAAATGTTTTATAGCCCGGACGTCGGGCCAACCTCCGTGCAACGCATCGAATGCGGGACATAAATAGTGTATAAAAATAAGGTATACATCCCTTGCAGCATATGCGCGGAGGCATTTTTCTTTTGCCGTGTACAGATTTGTATGCGCTCTTATGGAAAACACCTCATCGGTATTCAATACGATGCAAATTCAGATTTTCTGACATTTAGCGGGGGAAGAAATAAAAAGGCACATGGTGCGCTATGACGCTTTGCATTGATGTCTATGTACTAAGTGAAATGATATAAAGTGAAAGGATATAAACTGAAAGGATATAAAGTCTGAGGGAAGTGATGTCATGGATTTTGACGGCCTCTTCCTTAACCTATTCAATGTTTTTTGCTTATCGTACAGCAAGTTTCGGGAACTTTGACGGCGCCTCAATGGGTAAAATACAAGAAAAATACTTCGAAATCTGTGACGTCGCGATGACGTTCCAGCACTGCGGGTTTCTGCGCGACATAAAAGAAAAATGAAATCTGGGAACACTTTGATTCTCACTTTCTCTTCTAACAAACAACCTACATCACCACGAAGTTAATAAGAAACATAGTTTTGGAAATACTTGACAAGTGTAAGTTGATTGAGTATTTCTGTTTAGCGTGCCTTTAAGGTAATCCATGTGGCGCTCGTGAATAACACGCTGGCTGAAGGGGTAGTAGCGTTGCGAGCGGGCGCTAGAGCTAGCATTCTCTTTCTTACTTAACGTAATAGACTCATGTGGTGGGCACTATTGCCTCCGAGACCTGCAGTGCGCGGCTAAGATGTCAGAGGCCTTGTAAGATATTAGCGCCATGTTCCTTTTGGCGAAGATCTCGAAGACCATATTAGACTCATGGTGATCTCCGTCTGCCCGTATCTCGGAGGCGATCGTAGACAGTAACAAGCGCGCCTGCTTCTGCCTGCTGAAGATCTCGAACGCCACAGTAGGTGCAAATTGTATCGCGCTAGCTTATCCGCGCGATGAAGGCTCATTTGTGGGGTGTCTTCCATGTGCTTCAGTCAGGAAGGCCACGTTGCACGCCTGTTATTGCGAAGTGCTATGGAAAAGTACGCAGCCACTCTCTCGCACTGATTGTTTTAAGAACGTGGTCGAAGCCTGGGCGCGGTGGTGCCCGTCTACTCGGAGATGCGCAATCGTTCGGGGCCAGCAAGGCCAGCTAGGGCCAATTACGAGCGCACTATCTCGCCCGTCTTGAGCCCCCCTTTTGTTTCTCACCCCCCGTGTGCACTCCGTACAGCGCTCGCAAACATGTGTACTTACTTGACCGCGCTTCTCTCGATGCTTTTGTTTTTCCGTCGATAAGCTATTGATGGTTCTTGACTCGCTCGGATGTATATACCCGCGGAGTCGTCGTCGGTTTAGAGCTTAGGGGAGCGTGCGGGTACACGCACACGCACGCACGCGCACACACGCACGCACGCACGCACACGCACGCACGCACACCCGCACACCCGCACACCCGCACACCCGCACACCCGCACACGCACACCCGCACACGCACACACGCACACAATTACACACAGACACTCACACAGTCGAATCCGAATACAACGAATTATCGTGTATAACGAGCAGCTATAAAACCCCTTTGAAACTTTTTGTATAAAATGTTTTTCCTTAGGTATCGAATTACTGATATATCCAACTGTTTCACGATTCCCTTCGATTTGGATATTTCCGGGTTCGGCTCTCTCTCTCTCTCTCTCTCTCTCTCTCTATATATATATATATATATATATATATATATATATATATAGTGCAAGAGACAGGGATCTGCTTCTTGACCAGCGTTATACGGTTGCACTTCGGTCCTCTAAGAGGGAGAGGTGTGTGTCGAGTGAGCTCCAGAATAACACTTTGTGATGTGTGGTGAACGCTGCTTCCATCATAAATCCGGAACATCGAAAAGGTGCGACGTAATGAACCCTTTATGCCCGTCTTCCCTTTTCTTTCTTTTTTTTTAAGGGAGGGGGGGAGGGGGCGTGATTACGAGCATATCTTTAAATGTTGTTAGGGGCGGAAGAGGCGAAGGAACTGTATTTATAGAATACTTATCGTAACTTTAGAGGCTAACAAGATGGTGGTTAGCTAGCGAAATGCAGAAGCCTCGTCGCCGTTGGACTAATTTTCAAGGTCTCTTTTTTGTTGTTCTTCCTGTGGCAATATCAGCGAAGAAAACTCGCACGTGAAGTCTGAACGGCCAGAATTAGTTTCACGTCGTTGGCTGTACCCCCAGGATGCCTTGCGAGCTTCCTAAGAAAAAAATTCAAACGGGGCTTGTACAGTGCGAAAGAGGTGTCCCTGAATTAGCACGTTCTTGCCCCAGCGCGCGCTTTGGCTTGGAGGGGCAGAGCGCCTCGTTATCTTATTACAGCCCGTAAAAGAGTTGCAGTTGCAAAGATTACGGCTGCAATCTGTGCGCGTGAATGAATGCAGGCGCCCTCAGTTTATTGGGAGCGTTCAGCGTCGCAGGAAACGCCTTGGTTCGAGCGCTCTTTTCTGACTGATGGTGACACGGCCGAAGTCATTTCTTTTTCTTCTTTTTTTCTTTTTGTGTTTGTGTGAAAGACATACTCACAGCTAGTAGGACGCACACACAAAAAAAGAAAGACAAATACGTTTTAACGACAACACTGACGACGCACTGGCGGCTCTTCCAACTAATTTCTTATGGTGTGGACCCACAAATAAATAGAGAAATAGCACGTGTGCGCAGACTAATTACAATTCGTGATACAGCCAGCGGCAGATCGTTCTCGTCTCTGATTTATACGACAAAAGCGATCTGCCGTTTTTGCACATTGTTTCGCTTTTTTATTTCAGTAAGTATGGCTTTCAGCAAGTGTACCTTTCAGGAAATGGCAACAAGGCCAAGAAGCTGGTCTCTTGAACTCTTTTTGTTAGACAACTGCACGTGACGTCAGAATCTGCATCTTTCCGTCGCTTCAAAACCTGATTGTTTCTCGTCGGAATGTCAAATGAAAACACAAAATTGTACCGTTTGCTTTCTTTCCGTACATGAAAAAAAAAAAAAGAAAAAGAAAGGAAAACGGGTCGGGGAATTCGGATGTTTCTTCGATGCGTCGCGGCGTCAGTTTTACGCTGCCGTCGGGACTACGATTTTCCGCCTGTATTACAAGGTCCTGCAATACGGGCACAGCCGCCGTGGTGGCTGCTTATTGGCTATGGCGTATAATATTGCTCTCGATCGCGAATCGCCTGTGCTTCGATTGCCGAAGCGACTGCATATTAGAATAGAGGCGGGATGAAAGAACCCTCGGGCACCGTGCTTCGGGTAGTCTAATTCATCCTGACCGATACGTATGTATGTATGTATGTATGTATGTATGTATGTATGTATGTATGTATGTATGTATGTATGTATGTATGTATGTATGTATGTATGTATGTATGTATGTATGTATGTATGTATGTATGTATGTATGTATGTATGTATGTATGTATGTATGTATGTATGTATGTGTGTGTGTGTGTGTGTGTGTATGTGTGTGTGTATGTGTGTGTGTATGTGGTGTGTATGTGTGTGTGTGTGTGTGTGTGTGTGTGTGTGTGTGTGTGTGTGTGTGTGTGTGTGTGTGTGTGTGTGTGTGTGTGTGTGTGTGTGTGTGTGTGTGTGTGTGTGTGTGTGTGTGTGTGTGTGTGTGTGTGTGTGTGTGTGTGTGTGTGTGTGTGTGTGTGTGTGTGTGTGTGTGTGTGTGTGTGTGTGTGTGTGTGTGTGTGTGTGTGTGTCTCCCCCGCATTCTTTTATGCGGCGTCCGCTTTCCGTCTTCGGTGCATTGTTTTTCCGCTCCGCGACTGTCTCGAGTGAGCGAGCGACGAGCGAAATCGCGGGCCGTCCTCTCGGGCGTCCTCGCTCTGTTTGACGAAGGCGATCGCGCAGACTCGGGCGGAAGCGCCGTGGAAAACTTTCTTCTCCTCCTTCAATCGTCACCAGCGTCGCCGACCAATCGTGCGAGGCGACCCGTGTTGTCACCGCGTCAGTTCGCGCCAAGAGAGAGGAGAGAGAGACATTTTGTCGCGAAGTTGTGAGCGCGTTGTTGTTTTTCGAGCCAAGTAGCGGAATTCCACACGCCCGCTTTCATTCGGCTTTCTCTATTTTTTTTTTCTTTCTTTCTGTATCTTTACTTGCCTGCCCTCTTTTCGTAGCTTATCTTTTCTTGGCTCGAAAAAACATGTCGGGCTGTATTGTCTTCCGCTATTGCTTAAATACACTCGCTCTTCTATGCCTTGGTGTTAGAGGAGACCAGACACTCGACGCTCGAGGTCCTTTCTATCTCGACGCGTATTACTTTAGATAGCGTGTGACGTCAGTGTACATGGACTCCCGTTTTGCGTAACGCTTGGCTTTAGGAGAAGGCAGTTTATTGTGCGCATAACGCTTTGCGTATTGATGTGATTGTCGTAGGAATTTCCCATATTTATTACGTTTGTTAAGTCACCGCTGCAGGGCCCAGGCCGCTGCTTGAATTCAAATTTATTTCGACATCACGGCGATATATCAGGGGTTGCGCGGACGCTGAGCCTACGCAAGGCCTTGACTCTGAGGTTCTGCGCATTTTAGAACTTGACGTTTCGTACGTAGGAGCGCGAGGCATTGGAAAATAGGCTTAAGCAGAGAGGACGCGTATTTGTCGATGACGCCTGCCGCACGTACGCATGCAGGACACGCAGGGCGTATAGTTTCGAAATCGTAAATGCCCCACGTAAAAGCATATCGCGTAGCAAGTATAGGGAAGTCAGGAAACGTAGTATTAGTTTGATACACGTAAGTTGTTCTCGAATTGCCGGATTAGACGTCGTCGACTGTATCTGTGAGTTCGCCGTGAGCATGAAGGCTAAGTACGATTACGAACATCTTGTAAGTACGATAAGTACGAACATCTTGTAATATATGTGGAGCGGTTAATATGACATAAATTTGTGAAGCGCAAAGGATACTGGCGCGCGTTCGTGTGCTCTTGTGTACACATGCTATACGCAATGTGACGAACGTGGCGATCGTATCTAAGAGCTGGTTTGCGTTGGCAACGACAGGAATATACACGTACGATTGTGGCCCTGTGTTTAGAGCACCGGGCTGCTGTGCTGGAGGACCGAGGTTCGATATCCCATCATCGGACAAGTAGCAGTTAAATTTTCTAAGTGTGAGCTATTCGGGAAGACAGTAACAGCACCCTGCAGCCACGGTCAAGAAAGTCCGGGATGGTCCGCAAGGAATGCTTTGCATTTAATAAAACATTTAAGCCAGGCATAGTGTGTCAAACCGCGAACAGAAAATGTGGGCCGATCCTGGCGGTAGTGCAGAAAGGGTCCAAGCGCAATGGCACATACCCCTGTGAACTAGCGAAACTGAGCCTGGCTAAGTCTAGCTAAGCATGGTTGGGACTATTTAAGCTGAGTCAGTCATCGATAGCCAATCGATAGCCAATCAATAGCTAATCGATAATCGATCAATAATCTAATGAATTCCGGAAATGCTGTGGATGACTTGGTAGTGCTTAGCCTAGCCCAAATACGTGGCGAATACCTTGCGATAGCCAGTCAGTAGGTAATCGGTAATCGATCAATAAGCAATAAATTCCGGAAAAGCATAACCCGTAAGGCCGGGACCAGCTAGGTGCCGATCAGCTCCGCTGTTTCTTTAGCCTTGCGCCACTTGTGCAAGCTACGCTAATTTTTTTAAAGCGAACATGGGTATAGGTGGTGTCAAAATCCACGCGTACGTAATAAGTCAGATCGACTGTCGAAAGATGTGTAGATATTGGAGCAGTTGGACTCTTTCCTGCACTCTGAGCGCACTTTCTCCTTATCTTGTGGCGTTTCGCCAAGTCCGGCATCGATGCATCGTGCCGGCAGCTTTCGAGGAAATTAGGGGGTTGATGTGTAGTATTTGATCTCGGTGAAGGTTTTAACGTTCGACCAAGTGCGTGTCGCACAATTTAGCTTTCCTTTCAGGAGCGCCGAGAAGTAGAGAAATTGCGGGGACCCAAGTGTCTGCGTGCTGTGAAAAAAAGGAGCTTACTCGTGTTCTTTTGAATGGTGCTGCATTTGTAACCTCACGAAGGCCGAATTTCAATTGTCATCCACCATTTAATGTTAGGACAACAGCAAAGTAAAAATCCGCTGCATATATACGCGAATACTGCTTTATTCAGCGCGTTTTCCTCACCCACCCCGACCCTAGAGAAACGTGAGACATTTTGGTAAATGATTTCCGCCACGTTAGCTTATATTACAGTGTTCCAAAGCATTTACGCTACCTAAAATTTGCTCACAAGCTTTAGCGGCAATTTTAGCTACATTGCTGCAAAATATAGCGGGAATTTAGCGACTGGCTGAGAAAAAAATTATCGCAACACTGCATGGTCAGGATCTTCACTTAGGCATGGAGGAAGGAAAAAAACTGAGAAGCCCCGTGTAAAGTGTGCATGAGGCGGGAAGTTGGCTTTACTCCGCCATTTTGTCTGGTCAGATTCTCCTCTCTTGTTTACATTTCTCGCCTTCGGCGCGCAACCACGTCGCGGGCATCGCATATACGTGCATGCGGGCGCCGTATAGTGATCCACCCAACGGATTCAATCGCGGTTTATACCATCGCGATACCGTTGCCAAAGTCATTTCATCCTAGTATTGTGATCTAGCGTTGAAAGGAGTTCATAATGAACTCCGCAAGTTAGACTCTGAGGCCGGTCCCCGGCGCATTCTCACTGCACCGCAAGAATGCCAATGCGATGACCGGCAGCACACTTTACGCACATCGTGCGTGACCTATGGCTAGCCCACCTGCAGTTTATAAGAGCATACACGTATGCTGGCCGTGGCTTTTTGGGAATCGTCTTGCTTGATTGAATAAGTTTCGGGCGGCCGCGCACCGCCCAGATGTGACGAGCCACAGCGCGCCGACAAGTGGGCCATGATCAGAAGAGAACACGTTTAACTACACTGACTGCGGCCTGATGTACGTTGTTCTCGAGGTAAGTGGAGCCTCCACGGAAACAAAGTTCTGCGGTGCCGAACAGTAAAGCGGCGTATGCGTGCGGCTAGCGCGTTGACCGGCGGCTTCGCTGCCTGCGTGCCACCGTCAGCCGTCCGATGTGCGCGCAGGCGTACCTTCTTCTGTCGAGCCGTGTCCGCTCTTGCATAGCATCCGCCAACCTTCGCTTCCCTGCGCCCCTCGAGCACTCGGATAATGTATCCGCGGTAAGGAGGTACGTCCGTCCCTTAATTACTCACAGTAGCCGCTTATTTCTCATCCGTCAGCTTGACTGTTCCGCGTGCCATCGTCCGCTGTCAAAAGCAGGAACACTGCAGCAACTACACTCACTAACCTGCAAGTCGTTTATCGTGCATTCATAGGCACCGCGGTTTCAGTCTGCAGATGACACGTTAGCATGAATCCACCGAAGGCGGCGGATATATTCCCAGGTCGTCCGTGGCGTGGTACGTCGTGGACGGCGTTGCATGCGCGCTCGTTTCGCGTTTTCTTTTTCTTTTTTTTTCTTTTTTTTTTTTTTTACTTCGTCGAGTCCCACCTGGCCACAACAACAACCACCGGGAGAGCACGGCCTAGCTAACACAATGTGCACAGAACACGAAGAAAAACGGAAACCTGCACACACGACGCCTTTACCATGGTACGCCATCTATACGGAGCAGCAAACACGCGAGCACGCAACACTGTAACAAAACCGCCATTGTGCCCCGACAACATGGCCGCTGCAGCTACTTCCTCCTTACTTTTCTCGTAGCGCGCGGACTGGGTCGTCAGTATTTTCATTGCTTTATGCTTTAAGGCAAGTTTGAAGTGTCATGTAAGTGTTCCTTCATAAGCCACGAGACAGCAAACAATTGAATGACTTTAGTTCATATAAGGTGACGCTAATTAGTGACTCGAATGTAGGAGCTTTCCGGTAATGATCGTAATCATGACGTCACGTTACTCATAACGTAAAATGATTGGAAAAAAATCGCCTTAGCCGGTACGTTTAAATATATACTTACGTCAGTTGATGCCCCAGGCAGAGCTGCGGTGCCTGGACACCTTCATTTTTGTCTTTATTACGGGGAGATGAAAAAGAAACATGACTCGAAGTCACTGTCCAGACGAATTCAAGCACGAATGAAGGATGCAGAGCTCGCTCAACATAACTGCTACGATAATACATCGATAATTACTTTATACCGCAGATAATTCAGGCGATAATAAATCCGTACAACTGTAAACGCAATGTGTTCTCGCATATCCATCAAACGTTACGTGAGTGAGATGAACTTTGTACAAAAGAGGCGTCAACTAAGTGTGATAGTTAAACGTGATCACAAGAGAATCAAGGCTTCGCCAGAGACCGACAGGTGGTTCTCATGAACGAAAAGCTTCGTGAATTCGGCCCCTTGCGGCAACAAGAACGTACGATCGCAAAGTACTATTGAACGAACGTCGAAACGGCAGCAAACTGGTTCCAATTGTAGAAACACCTTTTGAGCGCGTTGTTGAATCTCTTCGCCGGATGTGGTTATATTGTTACGCGAGGCAAACCACCCACCATAGAGGCAGATGTCTTTCCTTTTTGTTTTCTTCTCACAGTGTCGTTGCCATCGGGCAAGGAAAGTTTGTTTCTATAGCTTTCTTGCTGCATGTGTACCGAAATTCAATTGCCGCGGGCGCAATGACCTTTGTGTAAAAGGAACGGGAAAGTCCGCAGAGGTAAAATTGTAAGGGGAGCGTTTTCCTGTCGCACGAATGAGAGAAAACTGGAATCGCAGACAAATAACGGTAAAAATTTCTGCGCTGTAGAAACACATTTAGAGCGTGCTTGATGCTGTGCGCAGCAGGTGACGTCAGATTTTATTGCGATAGCAATTATATGGACACTCAAAAGCAGATTTCTGCCGTCGCCGTCGCCGTCGCCGTGAGGTTCCGTATGACGTCAATGGAGATGAAATCGTCGCCGCGCGCCGAACGCTGTATGTGCGAGTGAAAGGGCGCGAGGGGCGCGCGCTCTCACGGGGAGTGAACGCACGGCGGAGAACAAAACGCGCGTTCTGCGCTGTGCTCCCCTAAGGGCTGCAGAAGTAGGCGTCTCTTTCCTCCTTTACAATCACCATATATGTAGAGCAAACGCGCCTTCTTCCGACGCGCGAGAGGCCGTTGGGGAGGGAGGGGGGAGGGAAGGGAGGCGACGTTTAGCTGCGGCACCAAGTGCATATTTATATCAGAGGCACCGGCAACAGTCACCAACGCCGCACGCATTTTGAGCGAACGCGGGCAAAACGCCGACGGCGTCGACAACGGTTCTGCGTGTTGCCGGTGCTGCTGCATGTCCAAGTTTATACAGCTGATAAAGCTAATATCATTACTCCATATAGCTCTCTACAAATTTGCTATCGCAATTGATGCTTTGCCTTTCAGGTGAAACTGCGGCAACTTTTTTTTTAAAACTGTAACTTTATTTGCCTCTTTTTCTGACTTTCCGGGCGGCAACACTCCATTTGCTAGTAGATACAGCGTTCGACCGCTGGCGCCACGCTGCGCCGCTCGCGCGTACCGCGTTTCTAGGTGGTTTCTTTCGCCGAGGGCGCTCGAACCCAATCATATGGTTCGCATGAATGCAACCCTTGGAAGCGTGGCTGTATGGCTGAGTGGTTACCGCGCTCGCTTCGGGATCATGCGTACGTGGTTTCGAATCCCGCCCTGTAGAATATCACGCTTTTCCTTTTTTCCCCTCTCTGTTTGCCAGCGCGGTCGGTTGAACCCCGGCGCCATGGCGGCAGCCGTGGTGCCAGGCGCCGACGCGAAGCAACGGTCGTTGGGGTGTTGCGGAGCGCAGCCTAGCAACACCCCAAATAAAGAAATACTGCTCCAGTCAGGTAGACTGCTCCCTCCCTGATAGTGAGATTATATTTGGATCATGAAAACAGTGATGCGTTTATAATACCACCGATCCCAAGTTCCCAACAGCAGGCTAGTCACCACCAGCCCAGCGTTTTCTCTGTCAACGCCTCCTCCGTTCCAACGGCGGCGGCTAGAAACATGGTACGCGCGAGCGCGCAGCGTGGCGACAGCGGTCGAGCGCTGTATCGACTAGCAATTGGAAATACGCTTTCGGGCGCTGCTGCTGTGGTCTTGCGCTCGCGCGCGGGATTTCTCGCAACACCACCAGATGGCGGTCGTCTCCGCGCATCCCGGCCGCCGGCGCCGCCACGGCAGCGTTTCACAGTTCGCGCGTGTGCCACGTGCTGGGCTTGCTTCTCTACGCGACGAAAATGCAGCTTGCTGGGCTGTGGAGGTCGCGTGCTATGGGCTGTGATAGTGTAAACATTACAATCGCCCATAGCCTGAATAGATCGAGCGCTTGGAGCTGGGCGTCTCAACAGCGTGCTGGCCACGTATATGCGGAAGGAGCACGTAAACACGCGCCAGCAAAATGGCTCCAAAGCGTGCAATCATTGTCGTGGACACCCGGGCCCGAAAGAAGTGTCGCGCGGAACGGTAGCGTCTTCGCAACGGAGCGAAACGTGGCGAAGACACGCGAATGCATGCTGGCTCGAAGACGTGAGGCAAGGCAACGACGCGTGGCGGCCATGGAAGACGGCGAGCGTTGTGGGCACCACGACCAGAAGCGACAAGCAGAACAATAATTGTCGTCAATCAAAGCAAGCACCATACAGAGCTTCGCTTACATCGATTCCCACAGTGGGTGGAATCCGCATATTTTTTTTTTCTCCCGCGCAAGGACGATCCACGTGACACCTGTCTCACGCTTACTTTCCACGATAACAATAGTCCCCGTTAGCACAGAAACGCCAAGATGAAAGTAGACGTTTTGAGATCTGTGCGGATTCCTTTGTGCCGATTAGAGCCGATTTCATGTTCAGAATTTGACGCAGGGTTCTAAAATATACGCTGTATTCGGCAAACAACGTCACGTTTTTGGGTAGGTGACCTGTTCTACCAATGGTGCCTATATCTGACGAGATGGCGTCCCGTGGATCTCTTGATTACAATAAATAGACTTACATCTTTTGAAATTGGGGCGTGTGATGGTACTTATGAAAGATAGCCTTGGCGAATGAAGTTCCACTTGATAGTCAATGCGCTGGCCTTCTCTGTGTGCGCGGCTGTATACAGCCTTTGCTTTATCGCGCTGTTTGACTTTCAGTGTGTCTCGCGACGCTTGTTGCTGTGAATCGATTACCCGCGGTACAATGACCTCCTCGAAGAACCAGACTTAAGTGCGGGTTTGTGCGTGTGTGTGCGTGTGTTCGTGAGAAGACGAGGGCGGAGGAGTGTGTTTACCTGTTCGGCGACCGGAGGGAAGCCGAGCGTCGTGCCTTTTTATCTTGGCACCTGTTATTGTCGTGCCAAGTAAGACCTCGTCTGTGCGCGCGCGTGGCCCGAATCGTGTCTCCTTCGGCCGCGATCGCGATAGCGGACTGTGCGAGGTGATAAAGGTTATCGCGATGTATCTCCCGTCGCCTGACACGTGGCACGTGAGTTTGCGTGGTTGCAGGCACGCGTCCTCGCATGCTGTGGGAGTTGGAACTTCCGTCAACATTATACTGAGGAGTTTTCGGTGAACGGCAGTAACTGCGCAGTATTATAACGCTGCGTCGTGCTCTTACGCGTTCGTGCGTCAATTATGTAGCACGATCGCCGCCGGGTGTTACATAAATGTAGCCGCAGTGTGTTACATAATAGGCTGCGCGAAAGCGCCGCAAGCCATGCAGCAGGATCAACATCATTGTGAATTAAGAGCGATATTTTAAAAGAAAACTGTATTACCCTCAGGTTTTCCATATTACAGAGGGGAGAGGCACATAATCACAAGGTAACAAATACAGCGTCTCTGTATAGTAACCTGCAGTAACCCCACATCACTTAAGTGAACAACCAAAACAGCTACGTAGGGGAGCAAAGCGTGGTGATGGTGGTAACATGGCTAGTCAAAGTCAGAAAATTAATGCGTCCATCTGCGACAGACACCTAATTTGGTCTACTAACATAATAGTTAATGGTCCATAAAGAACATTCGTTTAAAAAAAAACATACCTAATAGTGAACCGAAAATAGCTAGAGTGCGCAAACAAAACATGCATGCCAATGAAAGAAAGTCCGCACTGTTATCCATAACTAGAGAAAAAAAAAGACATTCATCCGACTTCAAGTACACCATTAATTCAACCACCTTGTCTAAAGTTAAGGAGCATAAATACCTAGGCGTCATATTGTCACAAGACCTACGATGGGATTCTTATATTCAGTACATCACATCCTCTGCATTAAAAGGACTGCTTTTTCTAAAAAGACGATTGCAGCTAGTACCACCAGACACAAGGTTACTGGCCTACAATACACTTGTCAGACCCATCCTGGAATACGCAAACACTGCTTGGCTTCCGTACATAAAAAAAAAAAACAAAAAAATTAACCAACAAGCTCGAAGGAGTTCAAAGAAAAGCGCTTATGGTCATCTTTAACAAATTTAACCGAACAGATTCGCCTACAGAGCTACTTAAGAAGGCCGGATTACTAACCATAAAAAAACCGGGCGATATTGGCACGCTTAAAGGTAATGTACCAACTGTTACACAACCACCTAAATATAGACAAGTCCCGTTCTATTAAGCAATCCGAAGCAAGAACTACCCGCCAGAAACACTTTCATACACTTGCTTCTTACAGATTCCACACAGATGCCCTCAATTCTCGTTTTTTCCCCTGGCGACCAGAGAATGGAATAACCAGACCCCCTCCATTACCAGTAGCACATCCTTAGCCCATTTCTCTGAACTAATCGAAAGCGATTTGCTAGCCTCCAAATTTTAAAACAGTTTCATATTGTTGCCTTAGTTCTCATTTAACTCAATTGCCAATGTCATTTTGTCTGTACAATTTACCTTTGTAGAATTTGTGGTATAACTTGCTTCTGTAGATTGGACGACGTCTAGTTGTACCATGTTTTTTTTTTTTTTTTGCCTTGTACTAAATCCCTGTCTCCTATTGCCCTCCTGTTGTAATCCCTATTGGGATTGACAGTATGTATGTATAAATAAATAACGTACAATAATTTATAATGGCAGTCAAGTGAACAAACAAAATAAGGGCATTGAAATTAATGCCACAAAGCCCAGCGTGTCATTTAAGGGTTGCCAACTGTCCCTAACCTAGCGGGACACTCCAGGCTTTTGAGTTAATGTCCCGTGTCCCGGCTTGACCCAGTCAGGATGGCCCAAATGTCCCGACTTATACAATTAAAAAAATTATCAAGCGTCTTTCTTGGTGGCGACCGTCGGCGTAACCGAGCGAACGAGCACAGCGAAAGACGAAAGCGAACGCGGAGCGCAGCGGGGAATGAAAGAAGTGAGGAGGAAAGCGGTGAGGAGGGTGCAGCGGAACCATGAGACGGAAAGCGCAGCAGTAGGGTATGGCGAAAGCGTGAGAAGAAAAGCGTAGTGCGGTGGCGATGGCTACGAGACGGCGCCACAATAGCGCGCGTAGTCTGCTAGGTCTGTCGGCGGGCGGCTGCTGCGAATAACGCCCACGCGTCGCCCACGCGTCGCCCACGCGCTGCCTCTCGCGATCTCCCGATCAGCGAGGCAGTCACGCCACCACTTCGCTCCGTTTGCAACGTGCCGCACGAGGCACATTGTCCGCGCCAGCCGACGCATCGCGAAATGAAAACACCTACAGAGCGACGCTTAAATTTCGCATTGGGGAGTATTGTAATCGTCGGTGATTTTTTTTTTTTTATGATTCTTGACGACCAGTTCGCACTTTGTGTGTGTGTTTCGTTGCATTGTGATAAACCCAAAAGGTGGTGCTGCTTTTGTCGGAATTGTTATATAGTTCTCTTGTAGGCAAGTTCGCAGTATACATCTATCCGTGTTGGTAGCCGTGTTACTCAGGCAAATATACTGCACCTGTCTTGTAAATCGCGTCGTCGTCATCATCATCATCATCATCATCATCATCATCATCATCCTATATTTATGTCCACTGCAGGACGAAGGCCTCTCCCTGCGATCTCCAATTGCGATCTCCAACGCACATGCGCAGAAGCAGGGACATACATACATACATACATACATACATACATACATACATACATACATACATACATACATACATACATACATACATACATACATACCATACATACATACATACATACATACATACATACATACATACATACATACATACATACATACATACATACATACATCCTCCTCCTCCTCCTCCTCCTCCTCATACCATCGTCAGCCTATATGTCCACTGCAGGACGAAGGCCTCTCCCTGTGATGTCCAATTACCCCTGTCTTGCGCTAGCTGATTCCAACTTGCGCCTGCAAATTTCCTAACTTGATCACCCCGCCTAGTTCTCTGCCGTCCTGGACTGCGCTTCCCTTCTCTTGGTATCCATTCTGTAACTCTAATGGTTCACCGGTTATCTATCCTATGCATTACATGGCCTACGCATTACATCGCGACGTAGTATGCGGCTAAAACAAATTTGTTCGACAGGATTGCATGTATACAAACTGGCGGCTGATGGCACTGACAGGGTTGGTCACGTTGCCAGCAACGGGCTTTTTATCATTGGACCCTGTGTTGACGCGCCAGGGCTCTGGGAAGCGTTTCTTTCACCATTTTCTTTAATATCTCGTTTTCTTCAGTTTTAATAATTTGGGAAACAAATGAGCATAAACAAACGATGACACAAATGCGTGTATTTCATAATTTCTAGCACCTGTATAGGTGTCATGGCGGTGGCGTGGCCATATGGCTGTTTCGTGAACGCCTGCTCAGTCATTAGAACCGCAGTCCCGGCTCGACATGCACAGACAGATGGTGACTGCGCTCGAGATTAAATTAAGTATAGGCTTGCTTTAAACGCAGCTGCGAGGGAGCCGTATCCCACTGAGCATTTTGTTTGTAACGAATTTTGGCCATTGTCCGGGCGCCTTCGCAACACAAATGGTCAGCATTTAATTTGCTCCTGCGAACAATTGTAGCGTTGGCTGTTACGAACAGTTCTGGGCAATAGATCATGTGGGGGTGGTGGGGGAGCACGCTACAATATATGCTAAGAACCCCCCCCCCCCCCCCCCTTCTTTTTGGCGTGATCTCTTGCGGGGGCGTTGTAGACATGCGCTATTCCCGGAGCGAGGTCACGAGCGGTGTTGTTCGTTGTTTGGCAGTCGAGACGGTGCATATCTGTTTATAGCGTTATCGGCACGCCTGACGCAACGAGGGGTGCGCGGGTTATTGTGTTTTGCTGGTGAACTTTCCCCGCGCCAGTTATTAGAGTTCCAGCTATATACGCCTTTAATTCGACGTAATGCGGGTTTGTGACATTCTGCTCGTCGGCTCTCGGCGAAGTATTTATTGTTTTATTTATTTATAAGAAATTGCAGGCCACGCAGTTTCTAACAAAACTTACTAAAGGGAGCCCCGGATCTAAGGGAGCTGTATACAACCCTTGCAAAAATAATACATGATATTCAATTGCATCTGAGCAGATTAATTTTTATTGAAGTACAACAAAACGTAAATAGAAAAACAACAGATATGTCTAAAATTCGTCCGTCTGGGTTCAGCAGGCTTTGGGAAATTACAGATGGTCGTGTTGAAGAAAATATTACATTATAAATGCAACCATTCGCAGGTACGCATGTGTGCAGTGGACTGATTTCCATTTTTTTTTAAATAGAAAGCTGCGAGTGCTCGACAATTCAGAAAGGCAAGGTGTAATTCTAACGTTACAAGAACGCTAAACCTACAGGCTCGGAAATTAGGCAAATCGATTTAATTATCATAATGCCCATGGGAGTTGTGCGATAGCGTCGCCAGACTTTCCCATAGTGAAGTTTGTTGTCAACATCGTTGCAGGCCTCATAGTTGATTTCGAAATCCGCGCCCCGGCTGATTTGAAAGAGGAGCGGAAAAGACGTGAAAGGATGAGCGGCGCGCATCTAACGTAGTAAGAACCTAAGATTAAGCTAAACCCCGGGGAGTTCATCATATTTATCGCGTATAAAAGCTCACGCCAGTTTTCCGCGGCATCTTATATCTTATTATAACTTCGCATACAACTTAGCTATCTCTATATTATGACTGCTCAATCACGCAGTTAGTCAAAATACTTTGCTTAACGTCGCCTTTATTTTCTTACTGCGCCTTCCAACTTTCATGCGTCTCTTTAAGCTTCCGTTCGTTTATCGCTCGCGCTTCCCCCGGCATATCGTCTTTGCAAAGTGTCGTTGTAATGACACTTAGATTTTGTCTGTTTCATTTTTGTTCTTGTCTTCCTAGGCCTAGCGTGCGATCTAACGAAATTTTGAGGGTTGCATATGAACGTTGTTACAACGCCTGCCGCACATTCACTGACCGTTTCTTTTCCCCTGTTCTCTTCTTTTTCAGGTGAGTGGCTTTTCAAGAACAGTTCGGTTACGCACGGCGCTCGACGGTAGCAATGGTGGCGACGTCGTTCTCGAGGTAAAACGCGCGCTCGGATTACGTCCTCCACTGTGGTCGAAACAACGCAGATCTCGGAGGCGTGTATCACGCTCATCTGACACCGCATGTCTTTATACGCCTTAAGGCAGTTTGTTCCACCACAAGATTCTAAAGGCGCTTCGCACAAAACTGCGGTGAAAAGTGCTTGTTATACATATTTCGGGTCTCTTTCCATACAGAGCCACTGACGTACACTCTTTGTCAAAAGTATACGGGCCATGTTGTACCCGCGACAGCAAGGCTGTTTTAGGGAGCAGCTGTGCTACGCCGTAAGTTACAGCGCCCTAAGTAATGAAAATTACTCTCGCATACTCACCATACAGACGTCTGCAGTGTCAGGAGCGCCGCTGAAACCGGACCACACAGCCGAAAAAAATGTGTGGTGAATGCATGAAGTGGCTTGCATTCTTGTGACAAAGGCTGTTCGTGCTCTTGCTCTTCAGTCGTAGCGTTAGGTATATGCACGTTGACAAATTTGTCCTATAGCAAAGTGGAGATGCTACGCGCCTTGGTGAAGTCTCGCGATGCGTCGTCGTGGCGCCATCTAACGTACACTCGGTTAATGACGGCTTTGGCCTTCTAGATTTGTGTGCACACTCTCAGCGTATTTTACCGCCTTGTTTTTTTTTTTCTTTGTGTGTTATTTGTATGGTAATACATCACAATTGAGACAACTTGGAGCGATCTATTGCAAATGCTGAGCATGTCAAGCTATGTCATAAAATTTTGCGTGGCCACAAATCTCGGAGACACATATGACAGACACGGGGCTTCACACAAGAGGCTTCACGAACCAGTGCAAACACCCAAGCCTAACTTGGTATCGATATCGAAAATTGCTTGTTTCGCCCTGCGTGTCTCCTTGCCTGTATACAACAGGACTTTCGAGACGGCGATTTTCCAAGTTTCGCGTGTCTGCATTTTATACCCCGAGCAGCCTTAATCGATGCTGGCTTATCTTTAATTCATCAGTGCGGTCCAATCAATGAAAAAGAGCGGTGAAAGCCTATTTTGCCTCTACCGTTGCTGACGTCTCGCAACCTGATTGCCTGGTCTAACTACATTAGCTGTAGGTAACTACGTTAGCGGTGGTTAGTGCTACGCTTACCACGAAATGGCTTTGGCTGATCTGATCATCACGACTCTAGCTCGTTGAGATCAGGAACATATAAAAAAAAAGAATACGAAAATAGATATCGATTTTGCGGGATGTTTATGGTTGTCAGATGGGAAAAGAAAATTTAGCGAGACGGACCAAACGTTCTTCAGCATGACAAGCTGCAAAAATACAGCCGGGGAGCTCTTCTTGTTTGGAAGTCACGTAACGCCGCGATGGCGCACCGTTCACAGGCGTGGCTGTTCATCCACGGACTCACCATAGCTCACCAATAGTTGTGTGCAGTACCGCGCGGTACAACTTGCGACCTCCCTTCCGCGTTCTTCGTTCTTCAGAAGGGTGCACGTACGTTGTTGTGTGAATTGTTCATGCACACAATATTAGGCGTGATGTTTATACTACGCCTACGGTTTCTCTGAGCAGTTGTCTGTATTGTATCTTCTTTACTAATCATGAAAAATAGGAGGTGCATTCATCCTTTAAGATGATTGCGGACTTTAAGTTAATTATGTTAGCGATGTATCTTATAGTAGGTGCGTAACTGCTTGTATGCTTTTATATAATGATTATTATTAAAGGCAGCACATACCAAGTGGTACAAGTTGGTGTGGAAGAGAAGTTCGTCCGACTGTTGGTTTTGAACCTGGTTCTGCCAGTACAGCAGCCCGGTGCTCTACGCATTTGACCATTGGCTACCTGGTGACCCAAGTTTGCGGGAAGAAGGTTAGGCGCGGATACACATGGAGACATACCGCAAACTGGGTCAGTTTCCCAAATAATGCTCATGGCATTGATACAGCGTGCAGAAGCCCAGAAGCTGCCGCTGCCGAGATCAGTTGCACGCATAACTGCGCAATGCGCCAACCGCCTAAGCGCCCCCCCCCCTCACCATGTTTGGGCATATTGAAAACGGGCGTTCGCGCTTAAGCGCAGTGACAGACGGAGACAAGCAAGACGGACACACACGCAAGCGTTTGAGTACGTCGCTTCGACAATCAATGTCAGACTATCCCGTGTGCCTTGAAGCAGACTGAACGATGGACCATTTACGGAAGCGAAGGTCTTGGGAGCCTGGCCTAACAGCTCATCAGTCCAGAAAGCCATTCGAGCTCTTCTTCAGTACCTGAAGGCGACAGACTTGTGTGCCAGACTGTAGACATGCTGCACCTTGCTTAGTGCATCTGAAAGTGCGATCAAGACTCGTGTCTTCTCTCTCTCTCTTTCCCTTTTTCTTTCACTCCTCCATCCCCCTCCCCACTTGTAGGGTAGCAAACTGGACAAAGTCAGGTGAACCTCCCTGCCTTTCCTTCCTCTCTTCTCTCTTTCTCTCTCTTTAAACATTCGTAAGTATGCCATTGTACCAACCAGGCCAAACGTACCACCTCTTGTGGACTTTCCCAGGCGCACGACATATCGGAAGCACTTGCTTAGACGGTCTGGCCTGCGCATTGACCCCCCCCTCAGTTTCGTTTATTTTCAATTTTCAACGTCAAGCGACCTCAAGCAGTGCAAATGTTCTCAGGCTATCAGCTTCCGCAATGCTGCATTTAATTCGCGCGACACCGGGAGAGGGGAGGAGGAGGCGAGAGGGGGCAGAGGAATCTCGCGAGGAAACTCTCGAAACAGCCGACTAATTCGTTTTGTGTCCCATAGTGCCTCGCTCGTTCGCTCGCTCCAATTTACGACCGGAGTGCTGGTGTCACGTAGTTGCCGTGACCCCAAAGCCTGCGGCTGCAGTGCCGGAAAAAACCGGACCTTTCCGACCGCAGCTTTACCTCCCCCCTTCTCCTCGCCGTCTTTCATTCGCTTCCTTGCTTTGACGCGGCGCAATAAGAAACCCGAGAATCGTGTAGGCGAAAGCCGAGAAGAAGAAGCGCTTCTATCTGGAGGCAGTCGTCGGCTCCTCTCGCGTGACTGACGGGCAGCGCGTTCTTTTGCCCACCGGACGTGCTTTTGGCGTCTTCATTCTCCCTCCGGTGTGGCGTCTGTAGCAGCTCTGCCAAGAAAAACATCCGGCTCGCATTGTGCCGGTATAAAGTGTCTCACCTGCGAATCTACAGAAGGAAAGGAAGGCTTCGGTAACACTATACGAGCGTGCGCGTTCGCCTCTCCGTACCGTTCCTTTGGTTTACTCTCTCTCTCTCTCTCTCTCTCTATATATATATATATATATATATATATATATATATATATATATATATATATATATATATATATAAAGTGTGTGTGTCTGGGTGTGGGTGTTTCATCTCTTGTTTCCATCGGGAGTCCGGCGACTTGCGCAACGCGCTGGTAACGGTATATCAGCATCCTTCCTGGGGTTGCAGTGTGAGCTTTCTGGTTGGTGCGCCACCTTGCTGTGCGCGTGTGAGACGCATTGGAGACGCGTACGAAAAAAAAAAAAAAAGAAGTTCCGCCTCCATTGCACCCTGTGAAAGTAGATGTACAGCGAAGCTGTTGCCAATGTTAGACGATCACAATCGAAGTTAGACGACGTTACAGAAGAACCACCACCACAGGCGACGTACGTACGCCGCGCGCACGTGAGCGGAAGTGCAGCATACATCCTTATTCTTCTGGTCCCTCCACCAAGCGCACGTGCCTTTTAGAACTAAATGAATGTTTAAAGGTAAATTGCGTCAGAAAAAGACGTTAGGTACGACTTATACACAAGCTGCAGACGTGATAGCATCGTGTTGTAATTCGAATATGTGAGAAAACATAATTCTGTTACGCGGAAAGTATTACACCAAGCCCTCCAGCTGCCGTTTGAGGTCTCGCGTAAGACGCAGTAAAACGTCGTTATAACAAAATTGAAGGGAGAGGGGGGGGGGGGGTTACTTCGTTATATCCATTACTTAGTTATATCCGTGAATACTTATTGGTATTTCAAGGGAAGTTTTACTTAATTCGTTATAACCATAATTTAGCTACGTTCAGTTTGGTTATAACGAAGTTTGTAATCAGCTGGTTTAGGACAGGGGCAATTGGAGATCGCTGGGAGAGGCCTTCGTTTTGCAGTGGACATATGTTGGATGATGATGACGAGATGACAAGGATGAGAACAGCGTTTTGTACGTGTGCGCATGTCCCTTTCATGTGACGAGTACCGTGTTCATGTCGTCAACAACATATGACAGGATTCAGATAATCATCTACTACACCGAAAATGGGTTCGAAATAACTGAGCTCATTGTCTCTTATTGTGATTGACTGATCGGTTTTGACCAGCTGGTGTTCCTTAATTATATATTCAGTTGCGTGAATGACTGTTTATTAATGTCCCGAACAGGATATAGAAGATCAGGATAACGATTTGAAACCTCGGACAGGGGGGGGGGGGGGGGGGGGGGGAATGAGTGATGTCCTTCATGGTACTCTTCTGATGACTGACTTACTTTGCCCACTTGGAGCTCTCTTTTACAAGCAGAGTGGTCCAATAAGGGCTGCCGCTGTATCCTTTCTCTCTGCCCTGCTGACGTAATAAGCGACTGGCACGAGAGCATTACGGCACTAAATCAAAGTTCTGCTTCATAGAAGTCGGTAGGCTTCAACTTTGTATCCTACGTACAGTCGAACTCAGATATATCGAATCTGAAGGGGATCACAAAAGTTCGACGTGCAGTATGTAGGTAATTCGATATATAAAATAAACTTTTTATGAAAAATATTTTCGAGGGGATTTTACTGCTGTTCGTTATACACAATAATTCGTTATATATGTGGGTTCGATGTACCCGGGCTCCACTGTACGACAAATTCAATTCAATTCGTTTCAGCGGTTGTCCAATTAGAGCACTGCTGCGTTTCACGTGTACTCGAGTAGGGAAGTTCCCCAACGTAACGCTATCTCCTAAACGCAGGCCTGTTCAAAGTGCCACTGGGAAACGGTTAAACACGGTGGCCTTGTGTGGTACTCGTTCGTGCAGTGCAAGAAGCTTATGACGAGTGCGAAAGCCTTCTTACAATGTTAAGGATCCTTATCGAAGCTTCTCAGACCTATCGTTGTCTCGTTTGTCTATGCACTCGTTGCAAGTGGCGCTAGAACAGGAGGGTCGCACAGGGGGGGAGAGAAAAGAGAAGAAAAAGCAGAAAAGTAGTGGGAGGGAGGAGTATAGGTTGGCTGGCATTGTAGCCTTGTGGGAACGTGCGAAAGCAAGTGAGACTCTCTTGGATATGCGCTTGCCCTCGGTGAAAGGACGTTGAAACCGCGTCCTCGAAACAGACTGTATGCGACGTCCTGTGGGTATGCCCAGTTTGCGGCGGCGTACTTGCGGTCGGTTCGTTTGCTCGCCCCTTTTCTTGGCCCGAATGCGCTGTAGGGGTTGGTTGCGCTGTACCAGTTTTCCTTTAAGAGTGGCGGGGCTCTTGACTCGCTGGAATGTTTCAGGGAACGGCGCAGATAAAGCACGGACTGCTGAAGATAGACGAAGCAGAGGAATACGACAAATTGGTATACATTTTTTTTCCCATTCCGGATATTCTTTCTCTGGGAGCCTCCTACCTTTCTACACTGTCATAGGGATGCTCGCTCAGGCGGGGAGGAATGTTTAGTTTGTTTCAGGGCGATTTTCTCGATAAGTTCCCTAGCACGTTACTTTTCATTCATTTCTTCCGGAATATGTAGGTTGTCTTTAGTAATAGCCTAACTTCTTTCCTAATACCGTCCGAATCTTGGTCAATCCTCCTCGGTGGGTGTGCCCCATCAGGGAATAAAAACGAAACTTTATGACGACTCTATTTTAGTTAACCCTTGCACCGACCGATTCATGGCCGAACCCCCAGAGTGGGTTGTGCCAAGTCATTGAACAACAACAACAGCCCGAGTCGTGCCCGACGTGTGGAGGTGCCGCGCAACGTTTACAGATACTTATAAAAGTACCCATAAACGTTGGCGAGATACTAAGTACCCAGAGACGTTGTGGGGTTGACGAGAGGGGGCGGGTACATTCCCAGTACGTCTGCGCCGCGTGAGGATGCAGTTGCCCGTATAGGCGTGTCAGATGGGGCGGCGTGATCTACGCTCAACGTGATGAATGGTTTTGTCTTTTCTCTGTCCAGCTTCGGGACACAGGAAGGACACGACGCATGCGCCTAAGTCGTGCGCCCCCCCCCCCCCTCACCCCCCCACCCCCATTTTCTTAATTCTTTTTTTTTTTTTAATTTTGGCTCCAGTGACATTCCGGGATATACCACTATGTTATATTTGTGCTATTCTCCGCGATTTGTCGTTGCCACTTACTCCGTGGTCGTTACCGACAAGACCAGATTTCTACCGTTCACTTGAATGGGCTCCAAGTCGTCCTTCGTCTATGCACACTCAAGTACACACCAAGCATTTATTAGCGTGCTAAGGCATATCGGCTATAAAAGTGTTTGCGCGTGTACTAGCACCAGCTGTACTGGCGTGCCGACACCATTTAATACCAGGCGTATACTGACACCAGGTTTATACACTGGCGCCAGGTGCCAGGCATATACTTATACTGGTGCCAAATGCTGGCGTGTGTACTAGGTGTGCAGTACTGATACTTGAGAGGTATTCTAATACACACCGCAGTTACGGAACTACGATCGAGTAATGTCTAACACACTAGCGCGATAGAAAGTCTTACTACATACATACCGTATTCACGAACAAGCTCTTACGCTATAGCACTGTTCGTAAGAGCAGATACGAAACAGTCGTAACTCCGGACATATAACTATAGTGAAAGCGGCCGGTCAATCGCCAGCAGCACTTACGAAACAAAAGCTTCGTGAGTTCGGTCCCAGTTGTTTACTTAAATATCTGAATGCTATTTCTGAAAATGCTGTCACAGCTAAACTCCTCATAGCTGATCGACTTACTTATAGAGGCTACCATTTTTCGATTCCGAACAAAGCCTACCATTTGACAAGCAATTTAGCTTTCTTTTAATTGAAAGAGACCCGAATGAGGCGAGCCGGAACCCTACCTATACCGCGGAGCGCTTAATAACAGGCAAATAAGGCTTCGCATTAGAACAGCCGATGCAATACGTGTGCACGAGGTCGTCGCGAATACGTCGTTTGAAATCGCGACGTTTCGAACTGCCTCGCTGTTGTATGCGTGCGCACAGGAGTAAGGGGAGGGGCGGGGGGACACAGATGTTTCTATTTCGGTTTCACCGACCCGTGCGTTTGCCCGATCGAAGCCGAAGAAAGTCAATATCGCGCATGCGATGACGGGGAGGACGACCGTCGTCGTCGTGCGCACACGAGACGACGTTGGCGACTCGGGGAGCTTCGTTCTTTTGCTGTTCTGCGGGAAAAAAAGTAAGAAAACGTACCGCTCGCTTTCCGCCTCCTCCTCTCAATTGCCTAATGACGTGTGTGCGAGGGTAGGCGGGAAAAGAAAACACCGGCGCTCACATACGCGTATGCAAGAAACCAGAGCTACCGGAGACGCTTATCTCCGAGCAGCGGAGTCGGTTTTCCATCTCGTTTGTGTCCATACACGGCGAGCTCATTAGGGGTGGAACGAGATCGAACATAACTAACTGGCGCGCCTGTTTGCCCCCCACAGATTGCGCTTCTTGCCCTACAAATATTTTCTTTTCTGCAATTTTGTTTATGGTTTTCTTGTGCCCTAATGCTTCTCACCAACTTTGTTAAGCGGTAGTTTACTTTTCTTTTTTTTTTTTACGTGCAGTGTTTATTTCACGCATGTTGTGCCTCATGTAACAATTTCCCTTGTGCACGGCGCTTCAGTGGTCTCCCTAGATCGCTGTGCAAAGAAACAACAAGCAAGGAAACGTACAAACAAATAAATAATCACTAAATTAATGAATATTTCATTTCGCGTGCGAGCTGCTTGGAGGATCATGGGTGTGGCATTCTCGACTTGTCAATATTTTTTTTTCTTTTGTGGTAAGTAAAGACCCGAACCCTCTGAACCCTGGCAAAAATACTGGCAAGCCTCATGGCTCCATAAATAAAGTATCATTTGTCTACGAACTATAGTTTCGGTACCCAGGAGATGGGTGCATCATTACGTCACGATACACTGGCTCACTCCGTTCCTGCGATCGCTGCGCGCTGCCGCACGAGAGCCTATGATACAACAAACGCGCGCGACACTCTCACATATTTTAAGATAACCAACGAAATCTTCGTACCTATAGCCTTATTCCTACGCGACGTCCAGCGATTTTGCTCCGTGCCATGACGTCACGCTGATGTCGATGGCACCAGGTCTGGCATTTCGAGACCGCGGTACGTAAGCATGCAAATTAGAATGTCCTATGAGTGTTTGCCAGTGTTCATAACTTGCAAACTGTCATCCTTTTTTTTGTGCGAGAAACGGGTTATTGAGTGTCTACAACCTCTAGCTTTGTTTAATGAAACGCACCAGTTCGCATGCTTACACGTATACCAGCTTCACATGGGATGCACACTCCAGTTCGGCTCAGGTGCTCAACTTCACAAGTAGTTGGGTATTTAGGTTTCATAATCAGCTTCATTTAGTGTGTGTGTGTGTGTGTGTGTGTGTGTGGTGTGTGTGTGTGTGTGTGTATTTGGTACGAGACCAACCTTGGTGAAATTCGGTCTTTTCTCCACTATTTTATCAAAATTTAACCGTCAAGCACATGCATATAGTGGTTTGAAGCAAACTTTACCTGTGCTAACTGATTTATTACCGTTGTTTGGCATCGCGTTAAGTGCGACCTAAACCTTTCGGCCGATACGTTGGGTAAACATGTGCTTTCGGACCGTCTTCCTGTGTTGGCTCTGCTCAGCAGCGCTTGATGGATTTCTCCAGCTCTGTGCTTCACAGAAGGAGCGTCGCAGTATCGACTTTTTCTGGATTTAGTTTAAAGAATGCGCTCGTACCGTAGGCTTCAACCGTCGCTTGATCCTGTTTATCTTAAAGGCATCGTTACATTTTCTTCTCTTTTTGCCTTTAACTGCTTATACCCTTGCAAAAAATCATGTCTGAAACCGAACTGCAGTTCCGCAAGAAATGCTGTGAAACGCAATAGAAAGTCAATAAGAACGCTACAGAGTTTCAATAACGATTTTTGTACGGGATATAAACGTCGTTCCAGGTTGCCTGTTGTACGCCTATAAGCTTTGTAGCTGTTTGCGCCTCTGTTGTGTTCGTGACCTTCAGACACCGAAGAGTCGGCATGCGTTCTTTGTTTAGCTTTGAAGTTGCATACTTTGCGTTGAAAATTGATTGCCCCTTCAATTCGCTGCTTGAAAAACAGCGATCGCGAGACAAACGCTGTTTGTAAGAAGTATTGCAGTTGGGGCACCTTCCTTTCTGAGTTGTCGCTCCTCCCTTTGACAATGGCTTGGACATAAAAAAAAAAGACAGTTAAGAGTCAGTAACTTAGTCCTGATTGCGTATCTCTTGTATCCTGTTGTCCGAGCTTTTCATTACCTTAAACAAGATGCTGTCAAGGTACATCTCGTGCCTGTGACGTAACAAAATAACGCGTCACGAAATAACACTTCGACGCGCGTAAATCCTCGGAAAGGAACCAACAACACAACAAAATTAAAAGTTAAAAGAATAAAAAAAAAAGAAAAAGAAAAAAAGTTTGGCTCACACGGCTGCTGTCCGACTTCGGCAGGAAAAAAGGTATCTCAATTGAGAGTCGGCGCACCGTAGTGCTGTTTGTATATCCCTTGTGTCCAGTTCTCCGAACTGTTCATGTTAAACAAGAAACTCTCAATGTAGATCTGTTGTTTTTTTTCCTTTTCTTTTTGTGCGTGTGTTTGCATGTTTGTGTATGAGTGCGTGTGTTCGTGTCCTCATTTTCGTTCAAGGTGGTCGGAAGGAACACAATCGCTGACGTCAGAGCAACTCGCAGTCCGGGAGAATTGTTCTCAGAAAAAAACAAAAATGTCGGTGAAGGTTACGCCGCATTAAAAGAAAAAGAAAAACCAATAGAGTGGCTAGCCGCAGGGTCTGCTCCGATCGAAGACGCACCGATTGCGTCTCGCTCTACGGCGCGCACGCTCCCCTGTTTCGCTCTTCTTGCCAGTCCACGTCGACGGTGAGAGTGGCCTTCACCGTCGAACGCGGCGGAGTTGTAGTGCGTGCCCAGTAAGGAGGCTGTTGTGGGGGGCGCGGTGAAGGGGTGGGGGGGAAGGGGGGGGGGGGGGGGACATCGGTCGATATCCGGTACGATGCCGTCGTTGCGACGCGCTCTTGTTGCAGCCATTGTCTCGGCCGGCGGAAGGGGAGGGGGGGGGGGGGGGGGCGTTGGATGGTGCGGCCTACCGCATTTGCGCGGACGTAACGGGCCGCGACCATATTATACTCTAGCTATAGACGATTTCGCAAGCGGCTTAGCGGCAGTGAGCCGGCGACCCCAATAAACTTCCTAATCCCGTCTCCTGTCAGCCTATACTATGCTTAAGAAAAGCGTTATTTTTTTTTTAATGCGAAAAGCGTTCTTGGTATTAGAAGACCAGTTTATTTCCGGCTATCTTAACGTAACAAGGAATACGGGATGACCCCGGAGATCGTAGTGTAACAGTGAGGGCCGATCTCGGAAGGTGGTGCAGTCTAAAGTAAAAAAAAATGTGGGCCGTTCCCGTGGGTATGTGTTAACGGGTGTGTGCCACTAGGTATGCGCGGACTTCGTGGCTGCGCCGCCAGAAGGCGCAGTGTGTCGAGAGGGAGGCGCCCGGGTGCAGTGCGCGCCTCATGCATGACACGTTTCGGCTATTTTGATGCTTGGATACTTATCGTAGAAATGTAGAGAGAATTTGCCGGATTTTTTTTCTTCTTTTCGTTGAAGTTGGTCCAACACTACGAGACGCGCCTTTCTGCGCTTAAAAAAAAAATGCGTATCATAAAATGCGTATCATGACCTCAGGCACATATATATGTTTAAAATTTCCCGCGTAATGTCTGTGAATTTGGGACTATAGCTGAAGAGGAAAAGTGTCGACAATCTGCGGGCTTCTGCTTTGCGGCACTACTGCATTGTTTGTCCGCTCCATTTCTGTGATAAAAAGTGCAATCTTGCGGGGGCGTCTCCGTTTGCCAACAGCGAAGTGGTCCACAATAATATTTGGCACGCCTGCTCTCGTAAACAGCATTGAGCCATTGTGTGAACTTATTCACGTTTAGAAAGCTCTTCGCCAGTGTGACGTGCTTAGTAGTTTTCTTATCTTTTTTTTTCTTTTTGTTGACAAATGCTCTTGTGCAGTTGGTCGTTACAGTTTGGGGCGTCAGTGTACAGTGTCTAATACGCCGCAAATGGAATGCCTGAGCTGTATCCAAAGCGACCATAACAGTACCATTTGTTAAGCTTTATCGAGGTAGAAGATATCGTATGAGCGCTAAGCAAATATCTGTGCATGCCTGTGTAGCCCGCATGCCTTCGTGTCAGGCTCTCAGTTGCGATCGATAGCCTAGTTTTAAATGGGTGTTTCCGTACTGTATATGATCACGCTACACTTTGTGTGCAGAAAAAACGCAAGTTCCCTGAATATGCGAACACAGAAATTCTGCGTAAAGTAAGAGGTAGAACTGAAATGCAATGGCGCAAGGAGAGAAGATTCGCGTGAATTAGTCAATCATTTGTTCCTGAGCGACCGGAGGGGGGGGGGGGGGGATTGGCGCATTAATCGGGCCAGTGGACGTCAGAAATTTAGCGATAATTGCTGAATAAGCAATGCCGTTATCTAAATATGGCCGAATAATGTTGAAGCAATTGATTTCAAGGAGAGTGATCCTGTAACCACTGCGTTCGAAGTTGTGTCCGGTTATGGTAGTTGTCCCAAGATAGGTTCGGTTAGGACGTATTTTTCGGACGCAATTATATGAAAAGAACGGAATCGTTTTGAGAATAATCAACATAATTGAAAATAATATAGTGAACTAAAAATTTAATGACAAGCTTATCGAAAGAATTAACGGCTGAGCAAGCGAGCGTCCCTACGACTTTTGTCCAAGGGTGTTTGCCAATTGGCCCTCAGATAATGTGTGTTTGTACAGTATTGAGAGAGAGAGAGAGACAAAACTTTAATGGATGTCCTTGCTATGTATTTTTTAAGGTATCGAAAAATTAAAAATAACACCCTCATTGCGAGCTGTTGAAGTTTCACAGTGCGTCCGTACAACGTTCTTTAGTGCAGTGCACTTGCACCATTGCGCCACCGGCCTGACAGAAATTGTTAAAGATAATGTTGTGTTTCTGTTGAATTTCTATAGCCTGCAATGGAACGTCTGTTGAGATACAATTGAATGTCGTGCATTTTTCTTTGTAAGAGCGGGGCGAGCGTGCCACCGTGCATACTAGCGTATACCAAACAAGCGTCATCCTCTTCTCCATTGCAACAACGGTGAAAGTATGAGCAGCCTTTGTTCAGTTGGGCGTGTTGGTTTTGTTCACCGCTATACGGGAGAAATGCGCAAGGGAGGACAGGAACACCATACACACAGCACGCTGTTTGTTTATTTATTTATTTATTTATTTATTTATTTATTTATTTATTTATTTATTTATTTATTTATTTATTTATTTATTTATTTATTTATTTATTTATTTATTTATTTATTTATTTATCGTATACCGACAGAGCCTATCGGCAATACAGTAGGGGAGTTTACAAACATAGAAATATTAAAGCAGTTAAACGTGACATGGGGTTTACACACGAGTACATAACCATATTTAGAGTGCACTCATTTAGAACCGTGCACACAGCTCAAATTGCGTAGAAAAATACGACACAGGGTAAATACAGTGTAAACACAGCTTAGAAAAGAAAGGAAGTTTGACGGTTACAACTTCTGACGTTCTGTTCGTGCCACACTTCCCGTCTTATTTGTTGCTCTTCCCTGCTCTATCGCAGTTATGTGCGAAAAATAAAGGATGCCGTCCAACATCTGCATTTAAATAGTATTAGAAGTGTTGACTTCAGAAGCCGAGACCGGAACGTCGAATACTTTTCAACGGCGCCTTTTGGTCAGCGTTCGTTTCTTTGTCTTGTGACCTGAATTTACTACCCGATCAGACCGTCGATATCGTTCTGCACTATTGCGGCGAAGTTTGATTTTCGAGTGTGCGTTCAACGCCACTAAAGGACGTTTCTACACAAACAAGCGCAAACAAGCAAGCAAAAAAAAAAAAAAGAATTTATACATACAACTGGTTAAACCATATCCGCTCTTGTCTGTTAGGGAATTCCTCAGATGATATACGGCCTCTTAGGATCGGGTGAATACGGTACGCTATTCCGGCTCCGCTATTCGGGGCGAACGTTGCACGCTGTCGTATATGTTAGTGTAGCCGTCAGCTGGAGGCAATATGTGAAAGGGACGCGCATCTTCGAGGCGATACGGCCGCTCGTTCGCCGTTGATGTTTAGCGGGTTTTGGAACGAGGCCTTATAACAGCCTTTTGTTGCGCTTTGGAACGAGGCTCTCGCTCGGACCAAAGCAGGCTCTTATTGACCAAAGCGGCGGACGAGCTGCCGCCATTCATGTTGGGTCGACGCGATATTGGTGCAATCCGTTGCCGGGGGTTGGCGGAACGGTTGGCGGTTAGCTAGGTGGCTGTATGTGGAGTTGTGCTGCCTATACAGTGTGATCACGCGGATTCTATTCCTGTCTTCTGCGCTATGTTTAAGCCTTAAATGCCTCATCTGACTGTGGCCTTGAAAACGCGGCGTGCGGTACAGAAAGTCATGTGAGCTCATTTCGCGCAGAGACGCGCTCGTGCCACTGCTCGCGCGTTCGTCGTCGTCGACGAGCTTTGGTGGGAATCGAACCCATGACCTTTGGTTTCAATTAGGGCGAAGTTAATTAAGCCACAGTTAATTAAGGTAGCGTCACTTAAGGCACTCGAACCGGCGAATTTTGATGGGAGAAAACAAGTAATAAGAATGACAACGCATTCGGAATGAGAATGCCAAGTAATTTAATGAATATCTCTTGAGCGCGCATGCTTTCACCTTCACCCTCGTTGGCGTATGCTAAAGTGACTGTCAATTTTTAGAATAAGGCCAGGACGCAGGAACTCTGGCGGGAACGGCAGGTACTGTATATGGAGAAGCCAACAGCTAATGACGCCAATCAAAGCGTAGGGCCCGGGAAATTATTTGTTCTTTGCAATTGAAGTGTAGCTATGATAAGTTAAAGGGAAATTAGAGGGGATACAAAAAAAAAAAAAACGTGGGCAGCTTGCAATAGTGGCGCAAGGCTGTAGTAAACAGCGGAGCTGGTGATGGACCTAGCTTCTTCCAGCTTTTGCTAGGCTTGGCTAAGTTTTGCTAGGAAATGCTAAGTGCTGCTATAGAGGCACGGTATTCCGAATCGGCTAGCCACCGACGCGCAGATTCTCACTTGGCTACGCGACGCGCTTCAAGATGAGCGGCTTCTTCTTCGGCCGTCCGGATCTTCTTTGATCGCCCCATGTCAAGGCTACATGTACTCGCCACAGAGTCAACGAGAGTTCTGCCGCCGTCGCGGAGGCTCCGAGCTTTAACTCCGCGGTGACGTCACGGCCAAGCTGCGCTTCCACACTTGCCGGGGCGTGGCTGGTCGAAACCTGCCGAGCCGCCGCCAGAGGCGCCTGCTGCAGTCACGGACATCGCGCGCGTTCGGTGCGAACGCGGGGAAACGGGAAACGCGGACGCCGTCGGCAGCAGCTCTGCGCATTGCCTCGTTGGTGCTGCTACAATTTCTCTCTCTCTCTCTCTCTCGCTTTCATTTTCTCTTTCTCTCTCCTTAACGTCCCATGTCAAGGTAACATGTGCACGGCACGGAGAGGAGGCGAAGCAGACGCCGCTCCGCGAGGTGGTTGCTAGGCAACGCTCTCGCTCGGCGAGGTTTTTTTTTTTTTGATTCAACAGACACATTACACCCGGCTTAAACAGCTCCGCTGTTAAAGGCAACTTGCTTCCGGCGGAAACCGTACACACAATCTCCGCATTACGCGTGCGTTACTCTACCGATTGAGCTATACAACGGTGGCTGTTCCCACGTCCACATTGTGGGGTATTTGTGTAACTGGGCAACATTTAACCCCTGGAGTGTTAGCCAGCGCCACTCATGGCCCTGGCGGCGACAGAAGCAAGCTTGAAGCGAATGGTCTTCCATAATTTGTGCGGCATAAATCAGCATTGCGTCGTGCAGGGTTGCGAAATCTCTAAAACAGTCGCATTTATTGGAGATGTGCACCAAAAATGTTAGTCCGTTGTACTTCCTCGGTGACGCCTAGCTTATTAAGGTGACACAGTGTAAAATTGTAACGGGATACAGTTTCAATAATGGCAAGCTTTCTAAACTGTGGTGTACTACGAAATACGCGAGGAACGTTAGAAATTATTCTAATAACGCGCGTCTTCAACGAAGAAAAATACAGTTCGCTGATATTTTTTACTATTGAGGGTGGAACATAACGGTGCGTTGTTTAGCAGCACATTAACTGATGGTGAAAATACAGTGCAGTGACGTCGCACAAAACCGAATGCGCGCGACAGCTTACCGACTTAATGTCAAGTGTGAGAGGGAATCCTCTACTGGTTAGGCTGAAGCGACTCGTGTGAATTTGTCAACACCGCACGACTTTATCGGCGTGAGCACGTGGAACAAGTCAAGACGGATTCATCAACAACTCAAACAATTCATTCGATCAATAGATCGGCAACAAAAATCTAGCGCGCCGCGTCTAGCGCTTCGAAATGTCACCCGCGGCGGCTTCAGCGCCGTCAAGCGGCAGCATCAGCGCCGTCTAGCGGTAGCATCGGCCTCCGTTGCTCGTTCAGCCAGAGCATTCTTCTAAGCCTCCGCACGAGCGGGTGTTTGACTCCACCGCAGGAGCCGGCGAAGTCGTCGGCCTCCAGGTCGAACACCACCACTCCCAGGAAGCCGGACCCGGGTCCCTCGAGTAGCAGAGGTCGCGCCGACTCCGGCCCGAACCCGGAGTACCAGTCGAACTCGGACTGCACCACCAGGCATCCGCTGCGCGCCCCGTAGAAGGAACGGGTTGTGCGGTCCCGCCTATGGGATGATGATGACGACGAAGAAAGGGGCGGTCCCCCGCCGCCCGCGTCGTCCAATCCCCGACGAGAATCGTGTCGACGCGATGTGTCGCCGCCTCGCCTCCAGGTGCCGTTGGCGATGCGGCACATATCCCGATACGTAGACTCTCCGATCTGCGGGACCGATGAAATGCGCGACAATGCGTGACGTCATTCACGGGGCCGGGTCAGAAGTTGGTGTGTCAAAGTATCAAAGTTGACTGTAGAAGTGATCAACATGTTTAACCAGTGCACATGTAGGAGGCACTGGTTTGTCCTTATGCTGTTCACCTGCGTGAAGGGTTCGCGTTATTGGAGCAAGGAAGCACCGCGAGTAAATGACGTGCAATTTGCATGAACTGGTAGAACGAACGCGACGTTACCTCAAGGACTGTTTGAATTCGTCTCTAGCGGTGCTATAAAATGCCAGTTCACACGTTTGAATTCAAACACTTTACCCAGCATTCACTTGCTAACGCTAGTTGCATGCGCCGCTACGCCGACAGATGCACAAGGTTTGCAGCAACAGTTAACAATGGCAATTCAGAAGTTGCTGGAAAGCGTTCACCGACCATAAACTTTAAAAGCTATAACGTCGTCCATAGACTCGAATATGCGAGAGCTGAATTTGTCCTAAACACAATCGTAAGCGCTATTTCAATGTAAGTATAATGCTCCTAGATTGCCGTTGAAAGCTTATTGAACGTTGTACACTGTTTGGTCGGTGCACATTTTCATGTTCTTCTGGAGTAGACAGTGTTTTTCACAAATTAGGTTTAAAAGCCAACGTGTGCAGTTTTCTTTACAAATCTGAAGGAAACTTGTTTGTATATGTATATGCATGCTCGTGTGCTTACGCCCTTCTGAGTATTCTACGCAAACTGTGCCAAAGGTTCTGCAATGACGAATAAGGTTTTCTTCATTCTTCTTCTTATTATTACGTGTTTATTACTTCAATTTCACTCAACAGATGAAGATGTGCTATTCCTTCCTTTGCCGGCAACGCGACAACACCCTTAAATATTTTTTCTTCTTTCTTTTTGTGTTCCTCTTTCGAGTTCTCAAGGTCACCTCGAACGCATTAAGCGAAAAGAAGAAGTTGCCCCGTTCTTTTTCTTGAAAGGATCGAATTTCAAATGCAGCAAGCGGGTGTGCGACCCTCTTCAGAAACGTTCGTTCACGCCCACCGTAGAAGTTGGAACTTCTGAGGAAAAAGAATGCGAGGCTGCCAATGCAAATGAGGCCTTTCACTCATCGTTGAACTTCCGTACGTGCGCCTTTCCTTCCGTCGGGTTCGCTAGCTCATTTCAATCTCAACTGCCACTAGGCCGGAAAAAAAAGAGGGTGGGAGGCAGGGTGGCACTAATGAAAGCCACCTATTTCCATACGATCCGGCGTTCTTTGCACGTCGGAGCCAGAATTAGTCTGAAAGATGGCTTAGTATAGGATGAATGAGCAGCATATGGGCGCGCGGCGACTATTTTATCGCCCTTGGACTTTATGCGGAACATCACGGCGACGGCAGAAATGCGGCTGGAGTGCCTATATAATTGCTATCTCAATAAAAAAGAAAAAAAAACGTGTCGTCCACCCGATTGTGTGACGCGAAGCTACAAAATAAACCCAATACGTACGCGCGTTTCCGAGAAAGAAAAACAAGCGTCGCAATGGAAGAGAAATCCTTCCTAGTCCGCGGGTTGAAATAGGGACCAATGCCTTCCTGGTGCTGGGCGCTGTACCACCTGGACGACTGATTTTCCATATTCCGTATGCCTACAGTGGTTCGAGTTGCCGATTAAAAGGCCTCGCTCCGCGATTTGCTATAGCACCTTGATTGACTCAGGTTTAAAGGGCTTAAACAATTACTACTCGTTCCGGTCTGAATTTTATCACTAAAGTGAAACATTCATGTTTAGGGCATCAGAATAACTAAAGACACGTAGGGGGGGGGGGGGGAATGGGGGGGGGAAAGGGGGGGGGGGATCGGAAGTCGCAGTGGAGTTTTTGGCAAGATATCAAGGGACTCACGATTGCCAACAACTCGAGGTATTAGAGGCAACTTATGGGTCTGCAGAGCTTCTTAATGTGCAATTATAACTTTGTGAAGTATTACCAAAAATGTTTGAAAAAAGAACATGTTCAGGTCAACTGAGGCAGGTCATGTACTTTAGGCGTTAGGCTCCAAAGATACGGCAATGAGGACTACAATCTGCAGCGTGATGTGACGCCTGGACATTTGCGAAATGTAGAGGAGAATAACCTTTTTACCGGCATCACCATGTCGACCAATTATGTACTATAGAGGTACCGACGAGATTGGGGGGAATAGCTATGATCTTTTGCTTTTCTCCGTGTCACATGTTTCTTGCGAAGCATCGATTTTCGCTATATATTGATGGGAGCCGAAAGTTACAAAGGGTTAATGAACGATGATTGTAATGATTATACTCACTATAATGATCACTGAGTCTCCAACAGCCTGCGAAGAATAATCCATAAACTTGTGCCGAGATAACAAGGTCGTCTAGTGCTTGCGACCGAAGGGGTTTAACGTATTCGCTCATCCCGTGTGTCGTGCGTTCCTCTTGGTCATCCACAATGTATATCATCGTAAAAATGAACGAAATACAACTACAATCAAATCAGCAGTTAAAAACGCAAGTAACTGCATTCGTTTTCGCCATTCCGTCCTTTCTACAAAACCGTCGTCTCACTGTCCAACTTATTATCCTCAGTCTGAACCCTCGCAATATACGGCAAAGAAAAACTTTAACTAAGGGTGCTAGTTACAGACATGTTTACACGCTTATAATAATTTACCCCCTTAAAAGTGAATAGAGTGTAAATATGTCCATAACTCACACACACACCTTTCTTGCGTGTAAGGGTGTGGCTTAGTCCAATTTACACCCTTAAAAGTGAATAAGGGTGTAAATTATTTCACAGTGTGACGCGGTGGTGTTAATTATCGCGCGGCGTTACTACAGCTGCAGTCCACGGCGGTGCCGTGAATGTAGCAGGGTTCTGTCTTGCGACAGCTCGTAATGGTCCGAATTTCGTCTAGCATTATGTTACTTATGGTATGTTATGGTATGTTACTTTCGAAAACACCATCCAGATGGCGCTCGCCTCCTCGGCAGCGTAAAACGGTAGCGGCGCGCAGAGGCGAAGGTGGAGAAAAAAGAAAGCTTCAGTTGCCGGGAAGCCTGACAAGCATTCAGGGATCTTTGAATGCTATCGCGTTCCACTCTTCAAGGCGAAGCTTAAGCGTATTCCAATTTTTTTGTCATTGAAGTGAGAATTTTGTTGTTTTAGTGTATCTAATGTTTAGCGTCTCTTGAAAGGAATTGGAAGTTAGCCTGCATGATATTGCACGAGGGGTCTCCTGAGAATTTACTTGTGTCCGAGATACAGGGTCTGTCTGTAGAGCGTGTGGCTGAATGGAGGTAAATGTATTCACTCATCCGGTGCTCGCTTGCAGAGCATCCATCACAGTCGCGTGACGCCGTTGCGCCTCGCCGGCTAAAGTGCTACGCGTGAAATAAGGCCGGAAGCGGAAGCACTGACGTCATTTGCCTGCGTCGACGAGCATTTACAGAGCCGCGATACGGGACGTATCGCTTTCCGAGGACGTTTGGGAACATCGGCGCATAAAATAATAAAAAAAAAGACATGAAGATAGTACAGACGGATGGTTACGAAAACCGAGAGAAAGTTATCTAAAAATACGAATAGAGTCGTATCTGTAACTTTGCAAAACCAGCGTTTTTTTTTTCATTTTCTTTCTTTGTTCTGTGCTCTGCGAAAATGCGGGGATCTCTCTTTTGGCAGTTCGACGGCAGAACAATGAAAATGAATGACCGTGCTACGCGTGTAACGGGGTCGAATGACGTCATCGACCTCGCACGCTGACGGTTGTCGAGTCAAAAAAGTGCTTCACTGGTGCGGGCGGCTCACACATGCAGTATATATTTCTATTCCCGACTGCCATGTAATGCAAAGAGTAATTAGGGTGTTATTTACGGAAGAAGAGGCCATCGTTTTTCTATTCTCTGATGCATTCGCCGTGTATGTGATGGAGGCGGAACACAAAAAACGCTTTGGAGCTCTGTGCTTCGGCTACACGTTATTTATTTATTTATTTATTTATTTATTTATTTATTTATTTATTTATTTATTTATTTATTTATTTATTTATTTATTTATTTATTTATTTATTTATTTATTTATTTATTTATTTAAATCAAGACCTTCAAGGCCCGGGCGAGTGGTACAGAAGGGAGTTCGAGAAGGGAGTGGTAGCAACAGAAAAGTAGAGAATAGAATGTAAATAAAGTAATAATCTAAGAGTACAAATATATAAAACAAGTAGGTGTCGCTAAACAGAAAGAAAGAAGTTGTCGATGGCTGATTTAAACGCGCTTGGATTATTGATTGCGGTTAAGGAGGTGACCAGGCGGCCCCTTTCCATTGATTGAAGTGAGTGAAAAGGCAATGGCTGCTTGGTACGGATGATCAGTGCGAGGTGATATGTAAAGAGAATTTGGAAGGAGTTTGTCTTTGGGGTGTTCATTATGAAATGTTTACCAAATAAAACGCACATTTTATGTTTAGAGTAAGATAATTCTAGATGGTCGAAGTTGATCCCGAGCCAGTTCAGAGCTTATCGGTCGGTGTCCAATCCAATCGGTGTAACGCAGCCGCACCACGACATTACTACCCCCACAGCAGCTCCTAAAGTAATACAAATTGAACAGGATCGTTACAAAAATACTGCCCCTGTTTTTATTTGATCGTTACGTAATAGTGCACTTGTATTTAACTGGATCGTTACAAAAGGCTACCCCTGTTTTTATTGGATCGTTACAAAATAATGCGCCTGTTTTTAATGTATCGTCACAAAATACTGCCCTGTTTTTATTGGACCGTTACAAAACACTGCCGCGGTTTGATTGGGTCGTTACAAAACACTGCCGCTGTTTTAATTGGATCATTACGAAAAACTGCAACTGTTTTTATTGGATCTTTACAAAATGCTGCATCTGTATTTATCTGAATCATTACAAAGTAGTGTCTCTGTTTTTAATTGGATCGTTGCAAAACACATGGATACCAAGAGAAGGGAAGCGCAGTCGAGGTCGGCAGAAAACCAGATGGGATGATAAAGTTAATTGGATCGTTACGAAATGCTGCCCCTCTCTCCTCTGTAGTTTCGGACTGCAGTCGCGTATGTCGATGGCAGTTTTCCTTTACGCAGTAGCACCACTGCTCGGCATTCGCTTTTCGGTGATGGAAGCTTTTGTCTTTTCTCGGGACTGCGGGGCTTCCTGATTTACAGGCCATCGAATGCTGTTGCAGCTTTTGATGTAGAACACTATCATCGAATGCTGCGCAGCATTTGATGTAAACCACTAGCCGCTGCTTTGTCTTGCAAAGGCTTTCTCGAGGATAATGCAAATGTGGCACAGGCGTCTTTATTGAAAGCAAATAAGAATAATAACTGTAGGGGAGCAGGAGAAAGCGAATAATGTGATAGGGCCGAGATTACACCAGCTCTGGCCCGAAGGCCCATTGACGTAGGGTGTTGTCAGACGCGCCTTTGGAGCCCGCGTTCGCTGAATGTAATAATCCAGCAAATATTTCGAAACTGTTCTCCCAGTAGTCGTAGCTTGAAAAGGAAACTATAGAGTGCATCGATCACAGCATGGCTTCTGAGATTCGGGCGGCGCGCGCAGAGAGCGCGCGCCGCCCGAATCTCGGTAGCCATGATCACAGCATAGAGTTTTCGACAATAATTACTAGAGGGAACTCCGGCGCGAGTGTCTACTGCAGCTGCAAGCGTGGCAGTGCAGCCAGACATGTGAAGAATGAGCGCAGTTCAGGGATTTGCAGAAATTTTGTCATATACAATTGGCAATTTCAACGCGTGCGCGCAGAAACTTATCGCATTGGCGCGTTTAGAAAAACAATACGATGGCTTGGAAATTGAGAAGAATAACGCGAAATGAAGAACGTCATCAAGAACGTTCTGGAGCCGCAAGCACGAAGATGAAGCAAATCCATGCACTAACATCATCTTCACCGTCACCCTACTTTTATGTCCACACCGTAGGGCGAAGGCCTCTCCCAGCGATCTCTGATCATCATTCCCATGTCAGCTTAACCATCACAGCTCCAGATCTTTCACTCTAGTAATCATTGTAGGAAACCCAACGGATCACATACGGCCTCAAAGATCCGGCAGCGCGCGCCGCATTGGTTTTCGGAGGCCGTGCATCACACAGGTGCTCGCTCCATAACGAGCTGCCCGCGGTGGTGCTTCGGCTTCTTCCGTGTCCATGGCCTTCGCGCGTCGTCCGCTTGTTGTGTCTTCGCGCTTTCACCGACTGCGTTCCAGTTTCCGCCAACGCTGGATGCGCCTGGGAACGTTTTAGACGACGACGCCGCTCTTGACGACGACGTCGCCGACGCGCAGAGAGAGTGAAAGCGGAGGTGCGCGCGGCCTTGGAGTGACGCCAGAGCGTCTCGCGAAGCCGCCGCGTCGGCGTTCGCAGCACGGCGTCGACCGCCGGAAAGAGCGATCCAAAATATGCGTGCGCTCACCGCTGCTCTCGTAGTTCGGTGCAGTGATGTCAAAAAAAAAAAAAAAAAAAAAAATTGTGTTGCGAAAGGAGGAGGAGGAAAGTGGAGGGGGCGCGGGGAGAGGCAGTCGGAGAACGCTGTCCGAACCCTTGTTCTTCGAGCCCTTTAAGTGATGCACCGTTGTACTTAATCTAACCTAACTTAATGATGCAATATCGCACCTAACCTAACTAAATGATGCACTGTTGCGCCGAAGGTGTAATCTAACCTAATGATGCACTATTGCACCTAACCTAGCCTAGCCTAGCATAACCTAACCTAACGATGCACTGCTGCACCTAAACTAACCTGTTGCACCTAACCAAGCGAAACCAAACTAAAGAAGCTACTATATACCTAACCTAACTTAATGATGCACTGTTGCGCCGAAGGTGTAATCTAACCTAATGATGCAATATTTCACCTAATCTAGTCCAATGATGCACCAGTGCACCTAACCTAGCCTAGCTTAGCCTAACCTAACCTAACCTAACCTAACGATGCACTGTTGCACGTAAACAAACTTATCGCACCCGACCAAACCAAACTAAACGAGCTACTACAGCTAGTTCGTTAGAAAAACTGCATCTGGGGAATCAGCTTCCGATGCGAGAGGAGTTGTGGGAACTTTCGAGGCAGGAACTATAGATACGCATTTCGTATACGCCGTTCTGTCTTTGGGCGAGGGCTGCGCGCCAACCTCGAGAGACGAAAGCAAAGCGCGCGCCGGCGGCGCGTGCCCGCAGTATACGACTACTCCCTGTAGCGGCTTGTCTACTAACGCAGTAGCTGCTGCGGCGAATATAGCCGCCGGCGTGCCACGCCATCTCGTCGTCAAGGGCGCGTGTGCCAATCAAGGTCAAGTCTATCGCTCCTGTGCGGTCCGCAAGAAACTCGAGAAGGCAAGCTTCGAATGAGAGTATACATGTATATGGCTGACACGAAAGTTTCCATTTGTCAACCTCTTTTTTTTTTTTTTTTGCGTTTAACGAAGGTCCAAAACCTCTAAAATAAAGAGAGAGTGAAAAAAAAAGGAAATACTGGTAGGGGCGTTAGAGCGGCCTAAATAATTTAGTACAATGTAGCACTTGTTTTTAAGCGCCGGCTTCGTCATCAGTACCCCGGATGTGGATGCGTGATGACGTCATGATGTACTTGACTCGATCCTTTCCAAATTATCACAAACCAGATTAAACGCGCGCAGCACTCTTATCATCAACCTTTTTTTTTTATGAAGAATATCATCATCCCTAACCCTCTTCCTGCGTGAAATCATCAAAGCTCGCTGGCAAGAGCACTGACGTCGCCGTTATGTTTGACTTCGTGTACGGCGTGAGACCCACTTTAATAAATTAAATTATGTTACAGGTGTTTTGTCGCTCTTCGACCATCATTTGCCCTTACGCCATAAACTCCCACGTATCATCATGATCATCGTATATACCTAAGTGTTTCCCGACCTTCATATTCGCGAAGTGCCATCCTTTTACGTGCAAAAAAAAAAAAAAAAAAAAGCGTGTGGTTAAGAGATTCTACAATTTCGGAAAATATAGGTCGGTGCTCCTTTACGTAAATATTCCTATTTATACTTTACCTTTAAATCTCTAAGCCTTTCTCTCGCTCTCCAAGAAACCGCGAAACACGTTAAACGCGCGCCCTGCAGTACGCTAAGAGGTTGGTGGAATGAGTTGCGTGTGGGTCTGCGTATATAGCCGTCGGCACCGCAATTTAGTGGCAGTGTCGTAATCTCGGGCTCTTAACGAAGGATCTGGCCGCCGCGCGGCGCTGCCGTGGCTGCATGTGTAATGTATACGCCATATGTATGTAAGAGTAGTGAAGGCTGCGAAAAGAGAGAGGGTGGGTAGACAGAGGGAGAGAGGACAAGCGGCCGTGGACAGCAGGTAAGTGGATTGACATTGCTTCGCTACCGTGAAAGGTACTGGCCGTTCGGAGTGGATGAATAATGGCGCATTGAGGAAAAAAAAAAAAGCAATATATGCCCGCCATTCACATAAAATGTGTAACGCTATACACACTCTTACCGGGGTACCGGAGACGTGTACGGCCGCAACTACGCTTGTAGGGACATCTCGCGACCCGTACTTGAACCAGAGAGCACGGAAAGCTGATGCTGCAGTGATCTACTATATTGTAATTCTACATGCTTTTGTAAAGTTTGGTAGGGAGGTAATCGTTAACTTGCAGTACTTTTAGGACTTTCCTTCGAGGAGAAAGCTCACTTGGCAAAAAGATTTCCAAACGCATATGAGTTTACGGAGAAGCTAAACCTCCATACTCTGCGCATCGTTTCCCTCAAGACTTCGTTAAATCGGGTGTGAAGTTGAGTTCGGTTCGTTGCTTCGAAGTTTTGAGTACATAATGCTCCGTGTTACTATAAGTCGGGCAATCGAAAGCACTTCGTTGAATTGAATATTTTCTAAAAAATGCGGTGTTGTTAAATTTAGGTTTGAATATGTTATACCAAGGGGGCCGGCCAGCAGCAAAGAGCAGTTACTAACGAAGAGCTTTGTAAATTCTATCGCTGGGTGCTGGTAATGTTTCTTTCTATGTGCCTTCCCCGATTGGCCATTGTTGCAGCGATAGTCTCGTTTATCACACCGATCGCTATATCGTGAATGGCGGCGCGGGCGTTGGAACGTACGCTAGACATTGAGGAAATTCTCTTACGTAGGAGAAATTTTGGGAACATCGGCCAGTGGGGCAGAATTCACGAAATATTTGTTTTGTTCGCAACTGCTCTTTGCCACTGGCATGGCCACCATCGCTAACACGCCCGGCATCAGTATTGGCTGGAATTTGCTCCTACGAACATTATAAACACATGCATTGGATAGACAAGCATACATATTGTACGAGATTACATGTTGCGTTGGAAGGAAATAAGGATAGTTGTACGTATCGTATTTAACTGTATATAGAATTTAAATAATCGCTGTTCGAATACGTCGTTTCCCATATATTTGTAAACATGCGTTGAATCTGGATCGCGTTTCCCCCCCTCCCCTTTTTTTTTGTTGAATACAGTACCCGGCAAGCTTTCGCCGTGACGTTCGTCGAACGGAGTTGTGTTTCGGACTGTGCTGTTAGTGTGCGTGAAGGAATATGTGTGCATGTGTTGGAATGTCTGCTGCGTGCTTCGGACACGGAACAGCAGCAGCTTCATCGGATACAGTGAATTCGTTTGTCGTATGAATCTTGGCAGTGTGCAAAAAGTAGCTGACGTGAGTGCAGGGTACGTGCAGTGCAGCGGTCAACGTGTCTTTGTACGCTTCCCTTCATTCGTCTGCCTATTCTATTTAATGCGAACAATTCTTTGCCTCGCAGGAGACACTTTGTGGTCGGCAGATAGGTATGGGTACGTTACTGCATGCCTCGCCTCGTTCTAGGTCTCCTCGGAAGACAAAAAAAAAAAAAAAGCGACCTGGTGCTGGGATTGAAACCAGGCTCCCCCAGCACGATAGTTCGATGCTCTGCCTATTCGTGTCCCACATTAGAGAGTTTTAGTGTGTCCGGTATTCCGGTAAACGCAAGCGAATTACGCCGCTGCCCAAAACTTACACCAGCAGCGAAGTAAAATACTACGCTTGGTTACTGAGATATTAGCTCCGTGTATGCCTCATTGGGCTCTGTGCCACCAGGTGGGGGCACCGTGGAGGCTGTTCACGTTTGCGCCTCCGCTCATCCGGTAAAACGCCCAGTGCGCTGGCGCTTACCGGAATACCGGACAACTAAAGCTCCCTATTGACTCGGACGCCGCCTCGCCGCCGTTATTGCCTGAATTGGCCACTCGGCGCTAGGTGTGCCAGGTAAAATATGAAAAATGAAATGGATCGTTACAATTACTGTACTAACTCGCGTTAAGGTGAACCGGCAGCCGTATTTTGTAACGATTCAGATTTTTTTTTTTTTCGTTTTTATCACCCGTCGCGCCGAGTTGCAGATCCAGGTGATAGTACGGCGTCGTCGTCGAATACAGTGAGACAGTGCGTAGGGAAGTGAAACTGAATTGGATCGTTACAAGATATGCATGGCCTTTGAAAAAAAAAAAACAAAAAACAGACAAACTCGGAAGTGTCGTATATTGCGCTCTCGCCTTGTACGCTGGCGTGAGCTCCTTGTAGCGCTTCGTGCTCCGTAGCCTGTAGTGGTCCGCCTTGAAGGACACCGTGACCAGCGTGTTTAGCTTCATGTTCACGGTCAGCTTGCCGTAGCGCCTGCACCGAGTGAGTGAAAGACACACTGGTAATGCAGTTCTATAACGTGGGGCCTTCCGTCGTATAAACAAGAAAACGCAGACTCAGCAACCCCGAGTCAGTGAATGTACTAACCAGCCCCACGGCAATGTGTACCCCCCCTTCACTTGATTTTGCAACCTCAGTCGTATAACCGAACGATGCGAACGTAAGCAATCCTGAAGATTGGTCTGCACTTGAAGAACGCCGCTGCATATACACTGTTGTCACTTTGTGGCCCTGCAAACTGCCAAAATCATCCTAAGCATATTATTTTCGTTTAAGAGACTTCCGAAGTGATGTTACGTAAGCAGTCGTGGTGTTATGCGAGGAACCTTGGTTTTAAACAAGTCGCGGTGTTGCAAACAGCCCTGATGTTACAATCAATCGTGGTGTTACAAGCAGCCATGGTAGTACAAGCTGTGATGTAACAAAAAAAAAAAAAAAACAGTGATGTTAAAGATATACATCCCGATACCCAGCTCGATCATAGAACTGCTTAGCGCAGCAAAATGCATCGTTTCCAGGGAGAAACGTTCGCGGCTAGAATTGGCACAAGCTCTCTCCGCGCGCTGGGAACAAAACTATCTTATCGCGAACGGATATCCTACGCGCTTTCCGCGGATTACGTTGCGTCCGTTTGTTAAACATCCTGTGGCGTCCATAGGGGCGGTATAGCGCTAATGCGAGCGGAACCGCGCCATGTGCCGTATGACTATGTAGCTGGCCTAATTGGCGCGAATTTACGAGTATAACTGAATGGGTATACCTTGTCAATTAGGTCGCTGTTTCGATTTTCGGCTGTGCACGGCGGCCGCATTACGATGGGGGTGCAGAATGCGAGAACACTCGCGTATACGCTGTAAAATAATTTACACCCTAATTCAAAAGGGTGTACGGGTGTGAGTTGTGGACAGAATTAAACCCTTAACCACCTTAACCACGAATGATCAGCATGAGAGCATTGTGCACTAACGGTGCGTATATGTGTCCGTGAGTGTGTGTAGTTTTCTTTTTCTACGGCCAGGTACAGTCGGGGGCAAAAGTTTGTGGACCACGCCTTTAGACAAAACGCCGAATTTCTTCGAGTTCAGCGTGCGCGTACAACTACGGAAACTGAGTAGTGCACTATGATTCTAAAGCGAGGAAATTTCTTTTTTGGCCCTTCTCTGCTGGAAGTTGCATGTCATGTTGAATGTCAGCGTTTTCTCTGCGGGCACTATCCACAAGCTTTTGCGCCCCCGACTGTAGAGTTGGGGTATAGCTTTAGTTGGGTATACTAACTATAACCCAACGGCAGACTCCGTTGATTTTCGCTTCTAAAACATCGGACCTTACTCTCTGTATTGTATCCGCATCTCGTTCCGTTAGCTTGCGATGTTTTCATTCTTTATGCACATCGTTAGTATTTTGAGCCACGCGCTGTCACGCCGCCTCGGAGACGGGGAAGGCTCACCCCCGCATTCAGAAATGCGCCTAACTTGAAGCCCATGTAGGCATGCATGCTTGACTTAGTCCAAAGAACGTCTGACGTCAGCGCGCCGATGCAAGCGCAAAAAAGTGTCCCGGGCACGGTCGCGCTATAGGCGTCATGAATCTCCGGGTCGTATACACAAGCCTGGCGAAGCGATATCGAGTCGCTGTCGGCGGGTGGCTATATATATATACGGCATCAAAACTTGTCGAGCGTTTTGGAGCTTTGTTAAGATGGTGCGTAGCGCGCGCGAATATTTCACACCAGCGAATTCGTCTGTGTGTGTGCGCGTCGGTTGTGTATACATGGCCTTCGAGATTTGCGCGGGATCTCGGAGGCCATAGCGTATACAACCTTCGAGCCCGATCTGCCATAGGGGGTGCGCTGCGCGGCGATGCACGCAACTATACGGCGGCGGGAACGCGGTCAGCGGAGCGGCGAGCGTGCGAAGTTCGCTCACGCGTTAGGTGTCGTGTCGGTTGACGCTCACTGATGCGTGCAGTCTCGTCGATGTAGAGCGTTTCAAAGCTTTGTAGCGAGACAGGGGATGCAACCCCATTGATGCGCTTCCGCCATCGCCACGCACGCACGCACGCACAAACACACAAAGAAACACGCACATTAGGCTGTAGCGCACGACAAGACAAAATGAGTGAAACGAAAAATGAAAGCATGTTCGACTTACATCTAAGTTCACTTACACTTTTCGTATATCAATTGGTATTCGATCACCCCCATGTAATGCCCAAACTGGGCATTTAGGGTAAACAAATGAAAAAAGATGAAAAGTACACATACGCGTATAAAACGTTAGCGCGCATGGTAGTATACGGACGCATGGTAGTTCATACATGTATGACCACGTGGAACAGCTTAACAAATGGCTCTTAAGTGGCATTGGCCACTGAAATGCGCAAAACGTGCAACTATAGCCTAAGTAAGCTCGCACGCGCTCTCTAGCATGCACTGTGACAAAAGCGTATACGCACACTCGATCTTCGCTGTACGTCGTATCTTCTGTGCACATTCTAAGGACGCGCGTGTGTACATACGTGTCACTTTTGACATGGGTGTACACATGACGCTCACGTGCAGCGCGCGCGCGCGCGCGCGCGCGCGCCTGCGGCTTTTGTGTTTTCTCGGGCGGCAAAAGTATAGCGGGAAGACACGCTCATGAGTCACACGATCTGACGCCCCCGAGTGTGTGCGCCTCGCCGATTTTGTTGCGCGTATACTTGGCTGGCGCGCCAACGAGTGTGCGCGCGCATGCAGATGCAAGCAGTGGAAAAAAAAAAAAATAAAGAAGAAACAAAAAATCTTGTCACGCCGCTAGATTTTCCGTCGGGCGAGTCATTTCGCGGTGTGTTGAACGCGTGGAAGCTTGTTGAATGGAGCTGGCACTGTTGTTTTGTGGCTGCGCCATGATTCGCTTCTGTTTGTCCTGTGGTGCACGTGTTTTGTGCCCCTTGGAAAACGAAAACTTTGGAACTTTTGGGGCTAGCTGTACGCGCGTCACTGCCACTTCTTTTCGTCTTTAGCGCCTTTCTTATTGATGTAATCGACAGCGGTCGAGTCGAACAAAGAATGTCGCCGTGGGGGCCAAAGTTTCCGACACGAAGACTTGCCTTCGTCGGGGCAGTTACTGCGCTGGCGAAAACAGGTCCCGTCCTCGAAACTGTGGCTGTACGGCGACGTTCCGTGTTCGACAAACACTGTCGAATGTCTTGAGCCTCCATTTTCCTGCTACACCTCTGTCTCGTTTGGTCTTGTTATTTATGTCTGTTAACCGCGCTCCTCATGTGTGTAGACAATATATCAACTCGACGTTATTGACGACTCAGTCTTTTGCACGCGAGTGCTTTGGGCTGTTGCCTCGAACATTTCGGATATGTTGTATAGTCATGCACTCTCTCAATAATCATGCGGTGCGAGCGTCGGCTGGCGTCAGCCAGTCATTGGCTCGAACGCACGCGTCCCTTCTGCGTCACGTGACCGTCTCTATCAGAGCGTCGTCTGTTCAGTCACGAGCATATTTTTGGTGTGTTCCAATTCTGGCCAGTACAGGAGACAGTCTACGAGGCCATGTAATGGAACGCGTTTCGAACCGTCTGAAAGACGCTTCTGTGACGTAACGCCAGCTCACGGCGAGAAGAAAAAGTTAAAGCACACACTATTTGTAACCACGTAAAGCCAACAAACAATGACAACAGTATTGGAACGCACACTATTTGTGTATTTTAAAGACTTTGGGCCTTGCGAACCTATGAAAAACACGATGTGACTTACATTAAGGGCGAAAGAAAGCGTGTCTACGTTTTCTTGTGCTCGGACGACCTTCCGGTCGAGTTTCCAAGCGTCCTGCTCAGCCGCCGTCTTGTTTGGACAGGAATGTTGCCTGCATCATTTCTGACTTCGATGCGGTCTTCGAGAAGCTGTCTACTTTGACGCCTTCGTGAGAATTGGAACGAAACTTAAGATGGCCGCTCTCCGCTTAGCCGTCTACTTTGCCGTCTACGGCGAGTATTGGAACGCAGCCATATAGTCCCGAGCAGGCGGAGCACACCGCGTATCAGCGCGAAGGTGACTGGTGGAACACCTGTGCATTTTTTTTTTGAGGGGGGGGGGGGTTGATTCTAAATCCCGGTGTTTCTTAATTACCCGGCTCACTTAAAACCCGGCTCACTTAATTACTGACGATGTCAGCGGAAAAACGCGCACTGGGCCCGCGTGTATAGAGCCTTTAATGTTTACGCGCACAATGTTCCCAAGTGATTTCCGGTATTGCCCTCGAGAACCGGCCGCTAAATTTAGCGGTTTATATTATACAGCTTACACGTTGTCTGCCAAGATACCGGACCCTTAGCGGCGTATAACAAAGCCTAGGGGTCCACGCAGTGGACCATTTTAATGCGTTAGCATATAGGAGTGGCAAAGTGGCAAAAAAAAAAAGGGTATGTGTGAATGGTGTGAAGCCTGTCACGTGGTAGAGGTAGGGGGGGGGGGGTCAAGAAAGAACCGAGGGGCCCAGTTGTCTGAGTCACAACCTCGTAAAGCCAACAAGCAATGGCAAGAAGGAAAGCACAGTAGGAAATACTTGTGTACTTGAGGGAAATGTGGACACTATATTTAAATGAAAATAAAAGTCGACTAACTACAACCGGCCGCAAGTGGGATACGAACCCACATCTTCGCATTATGCGTACTATATATATATATATATATATATATATATATATATATATATATATATATATATATATATATATATATATATTGGTCAGTTGCACTTCGCTCCAGAAGTGGCAGACCGTATATCGAGGAGGGAGCTGCACACATTGCAATGTGGTGAACGCGGTTTAAATCATGGGTCCGGGACCTACGAGGTGGGAGGTTATATGCTAACGCATTTCTTTCGCATTTCGCCGATAAATCGGCACTGAACTTTTTTTCCCCCGCAGTTAAGCCCTGTAGCTTAACGAATACGGTTTACGCGTATGTATGAAATAAATGCTACATGCACGAGCTTGATGTACACAATGTGTGTTTATTATATAGCTGATCCTGTATACAGAACGTAAGCCCAACGTCGACTGCGGTACAAAATGTGTTTCCTTTTTTTTTTTTTCCCGGCATACATGTATGTCAAACATACGCGACCGGTGTAGCTTTTCTCGGAATCGCAGGGCTGCTACACTATATGCACATAGAAGGATCCGTAAGAATGACGCTTGCGTAAACGTTAATTCTAGCCGTTTCCTCTCCCTGCTTCGCGCGCGCATTCAACAACTTCGCCGCAGAAAGGCGCCCCTATGCGCGACGTTTTTAACGTTCGTGCGGCATATAAGCGGTCGCTCTGCGTGGAACATCTATCACGCGACTTACTCGCGGAGACGCTGCATGTCGCTTATCTCGCGTTGAGCCGTGCATGCGTGCATGCCCGAGACTTAATGAGGGCCATTATCGTTACGTAAGCACGAGCAATCTGCCCAATGCCTGGCTTGCGCAATCGTTTGTGGTACGCCGTAGAGGAAAAAGATAAATAAAAAATAAAATTGAGCAATTATTGCGCTCGCGCTAGACCGCGCGTCTTTCAGCCAGCGAGAGCCTCCGTCGTCTCTCTCTCTCTCTCTCTCTCTCTCTCTCTCTCTATATATATATATATATATATATATATATATATATATATGTGCAAAGTTCGCAGGCGAGCGCACGTACTCACGCGCGCATTGTGGTACGTTCTGCGTACGTTGTATTCCGGTGGTCGTCGTCCACTCAAAGGCAAAAAGATCGCGCAGTGAAACGAGGAAGTTATAAGCTTGGTTCGTAGAATGCAGTTGTTCGACCGCAAATATAGGCTGCAGCAACAAATAACCGCGAATAGCGCGTAAGCTATCCAGAAAGTGGCAGCTTGCAGTCGCTTGATGGACATGCCCAAAAAAGCGAGAACGTGATCTGTGCCGAGCTTAAAGGAGAATTGAGCCGTGGTGGCCCGGACGCTCGACTATAACCTTTCACGTAACGGAGCGCCTGGACGCAAGCGAAACTTTTCGTGGTGTTGCGAATAACCCCATATATATATGGCCGCTCGAGGCACTTTGCGTGTATTCGCGGGCTTCTTTCACACTCGGAAAAACACATTTATGCCGCACGTATTGAGCAACAGAAAGTTGTATCGGTAGTTTTTCATGTTGCTCTACAACTTTCTCATTGACACTTTGATAATTCGGACAGTAGTTCTCGAGTGAGATAATTAACTACAATTACCTAATTAAATATCAGTAGCGAAAAAATTACTGGCGGCTACTCCACTGTACTGGAAACAATACGCACTAGGTTTGCTTCGCGTAACGCCGTACCTCTTTTTTTTTAAAAATCGTGCTGCATAATAGCTGGGACACCCTATATATATATATATACCCGCACACTGCTTTGCACAACATCGATATATATATATAATATATATATATATATATATATATATATATATATATATATATATATATATATATATTATATATATATATATTGTGTGTGTGTGTGTGTGTGTGAGAGAGAGAGAGGGTTGGTTTCGACCCTGGTTCCGCTAGCACAAAAAAAGCCGGCAGATCCCACGCCCTGTGGGAATCGATGTTGTGCGAAGCATTGTGCGGGGGAGCCTACTAAGTTAACGAAACGACCATGAGAGCGCCAAGCATGGCGGCTCTTTCATGACCCTACATGACACGCATGTCATGACATTCATGTCATGAGTCCTCAGGAGTCCCTTTAGCTACACCTAAGAGACCTTAAGGCGAAAGCCTTAGTCATGCTCATGACTATGACTTCGACCATCAACCTTTAGCCTTTCCCTTCACTTAGTACCACATCCGAACCCATTCCATTGTTCTTTGAGTGTTCATCTTTTTTCGCAGAGTCATTCTCATTTTTGCTGAATCATGGTCATGACTATGATTTCTACCACCATCCTTAAGAGGTTTCCTTCACTTTGTGCCCACGTCCAAACCCATTCCAGTGATTTTTGAGGGTTAATCTTTTTTCCTTGAGTCTTTGACGTTTTTGCAGAGTCATGCTCATGACTATGACTTCTACCATCATCCTTTAGTGTTTCATTCACTTGGTACCCACGTCCGAACCCATTCCAGTGGTATTTGAGAGTTTTTTGCTGGGTCATTGTCATGACCTATCATTTATGTTCGTAATACACTCTTGTCATACTATGCCAGTTTTGGTACATGCCAAGTTAACGAAACGACCATGAGAGCACAAAGTCGTAGGCGGCTAGATAGATAGATAGATAGATAGATAGATAGATAGATAGATAGATAGATAGATAGATAGATAGATAGATAGATAGATAGATAGATACTGTCAAAGTGGCAAATGCTCGCCAAGAAATGCTTCGTATTTAAAACCCGATGCTGTAACCGCAAGGCCGTGGACGCATGCCTTCAAAAGGTACTGAGCCTACATGCAACTATTCAACTGGCTGCGTAGATCAAGAATTTCACTCGTGCAAGCCAGTGAGTTGAGACGCTTGACGCGTTAGCCGCGTCGCATAGCAACAATTTTCTTTTAAAAATTTGGAGGACGCTTAAGTTTCGCCTTTAAGAGTGGAACGCGATAGCTATCGAATATCCCTGGCTGCTTATCAGGCTTTTTTTCTCATATATTCAAATTACAATCCGACTCTATCACGTCTGTAGGTTGTGATAAAGTCGTATACTTTACAATTTTTCTGCCGGATTTTGCTTTGACAAATTCAATTTTAGTTCACTAACGCCTTACGGCCACGCGAAGAGGCCGGCCTGCGCGGTCGGGGGGTGGTTGGGGATGATGTGGTTCGGCATGAATATTTCCGCCAACGACGCCGGCGCACGCCGACGCCGCATTTTATGCGACACGGGAGTTAACGTTATCGCGTGAAAAGTGAGCGCGCGTGTCTTCTAACTGACGATGAAGATACAGGTTACAGCAGGACGGCGTTCGTCGCTGAAATTGGCTGCACTTCTTTCATCCAACTACGGCGCGTTTCTAAAAGGTCGATCACCTAGTGTCTCGTGCTTTAGCGCCTTTTAATTCCGAAATAAAACGTCCACTTTCTCTTGCAAGGTCCACCGTGGTGACTAACGGAGGCGTTCATCACTGCAACCTGTAGTGCATCCCTCCTCCAACATAATTCGCCCCTTTTGCTATGCTTCCTCATCAAATATTCACGTACAGTGATTCCCACATGCATTGCGTATGACCTCTGTCTTTAGTATTCCTCTAAGTGGACAAGGGTCCGGTTTAACTGCCACAATTGCAACGTGCGCGTTAATGTAACAGGTGGTTTGTGAATTCACGCAAGAAGGCTTTCCTATACACAGATAACGTGCCCTAACCAAGATGGCCGCGTTACAGCTAGTAGCAATGTTTGAAGCCGAGACGTGCGTTTTCAAAGCTTGTGTGGTGCGAGGGAGGTAAGGCTGCAGGAATGGTGTCAGCAGCCCGTATGTTGACACCTTAATTACGACACTAACCCGACGTTCGCCATCGTGGTTATGTCAGTCTCGGTGTGTAGGAAACAAGGAGGTAGGAAAGCCTGCTCACCGAATTTCGCGTATCTCCTACTATTGGAAAGATAATGAGAAAATTATAGGTAATTGTGTAGTTTGGTCAGTGATTATCACATTTACTGATATTCACTGCCGCTTGTAATGCATTGCCGGTGAAGGGGAAAAAATACATGATTAAATCTTCACTTGAAAGCCCACGAAAAAATATCGATCGCGAGCTTCGGTCCTCAAGCATTTAAGCTATTAGCATAAACAGCATGCGCTATCGATAAAGTGATTCGACATGGCGAAGGAGACCAAAACTAATTTAGAAGCTTTAAAAAAATAACATATAAAAACTTGAGTAAGACAGCGGGACCGCTAGGATGGACGTTCCCTGTAGTATTATGCTTTTCTTCAGTGGTTACTCTTCGGAACAGCACGAATAGTTATAGACGCTTGCGCCGTACCTGCACGCTTAGTGAGGCGTGTAAATCAAGGAGGTTTGAAAAAAAAAAGTAATGGCGATTTAGCGGTAGGTGCGAGAGAAATTCGTTACCATTACGTCGAACATCTCGGGGTCCCGGCTCCATGATTTTTATTTAAACCGTGTTCACCACATTGAAAAGTGTACGGTGGTGGTCCGTAGCACACGCACCGCCTTCATTTGCACTGTGTGTGTACAGATGTATATATACGCGCTGTTCTATAAGCTTTTCCATCCCCCCTCTCTACCACGTGACCGGCCTCCCATACTTCACAAACATACACTTTCTTCCACTTTGGCACTCCTAATGCTAACGCACTAAAATGTTCTGGAGTGGAAGCGCCCGCCGCTTCTTATCGGCGGAGCCAACGCTCGCCGCTACTTCTTCTCTGAAATAGAGCCTTGTCGTCTTGTGTTAGCTTGCAGATCACGTGCTTTTGTTTTGTTAATAAAAAATTACTCCATCTCCCGCTAAAGGGAACCATGTGTGGATGCGAAGCAGCGGGGAGATGGTTAGCTTGAGCGGGAGATGGTTTCGCGGCAGCGGCCCGAGCGCTTATCGCGGCGCTGCACAGGAGAGAATGAGGCGCGCGTGCTCCGTCATTTTCATATCGCGGAACTACCGTGGCGCCCCCAGCGGAGTATGGAGCTGTCGCACCACCTGTCGTGCGCGCCGCTCCGGATTCCTAGAGGAGAGAGAGGGGGAGGGGACGCGCATGCGCTGTGGGGGTGTGGGACGAGGGCGCCGCTCCATACAGTAGAGGATTCCTAGAGGAGAGAAAGGGGGGAGCGTAGGAGAGGAGAGAGAGGGGGAGGGGACGCGTATGCGCTGTGGGGGTGTGGGACGCCGCGGGAGGGACGGACAAAGCCCCCGCCATAAGATGCTTCGCATCTAAAATCACAGGTTCATTAGCATATAAAAGCTGGTTGTTCTAGACGAAAGTTTCATATTCAGCGTAGTATGATTGATGACATATACTCCAGTAAAGTTCAACTGAAGACCAATAACACAAAGATACACGTCGACCAGTGTCCCATACGGCAAATAATTTGTCATCTTAATCTCGCGGGGAGTGTGAGGAAGGCGCTGGTTTCGTCTCACCATCAGCTAACGTTTTATCGTGCCCCTCCTAAGATGGCGGTGGTCTGGCTTCTCTTTCGGGTGAGCATTTACATTCCAGGAATGTCTTTTTTTCTCAAAAGCTCCTTGGTACAAATCGAAGAGATGGTTGCAGTGGCGGCGGCGAGTGGAATACGTCAAACACGTTTCACGAAAAGCGCATTTTCTTTAATGCGGAATTTCCCTATTGCAAACCAGCTTTAAATTTGAGACGCTTGGCGCGTTTGGCGCGTCGCATAGCTACAATTTACCTATGAAAACTGGTCTTCACGTCTTCCACCAGGTATTCGCGTCTTCTACCTGACGATGAAGATAGACGAAATTCGCGGCGTGTCTCATCGTGCTGTGACGCTCCGTCGCGTTTTTACTGGTAAAACAACGTCGTGAGCGTTATAATTCAACCACGATCTACCGAACTGCAGACCTGAAGAGATGTCCCAGCTTCATCCTGCCGATTCTAGTTCACCCCTTTGCCGTCAGGGACAGAACCGTACGAGCGACGTGGCGCTAGTTATGTTATAACTCTAGGGAGCCTGCATGCAAGAGCTGTTTTAAAACAGCGCTTGCATGTAGGCTCTCTATATAACTCTAGGGAGCCTACATGCAACTACAGTGCCTAGAATATACTATATTCTAGCCACTGTAATGCAACTATATAACTCGTTCGCTGTCGTCTGCTTCCGCCGTCTGTTTCAACGCTCGTACCGCTATTTCGGCTGGCGGAAAGCGCTTTCAGTGTGTTTGATCGCGTAATTCACGAAAAAAAAATATTTCAAGGAAATTTGCTAATCTTTTGCGTTTGAAAAGGGATCGAGCCAGAGTAGGAGGCGCGGCGCAAGAAAGGCAAACTAAGAGTACAGCCTGGCAGACGGCAACTCTTCCTTTTCTTGCCTTCGCAGAAGGGAAAAGTCTTCTGCCGGCAAGCGCAGAAGAGCGCAGATTGCGCGTACTCCTATAGAGGTATGTGGTTGCCGCTCCGTCCTGAGCTTTATCTTATCTATCGCTCCATATCCTCGTTTCGAGGAGGGTTCCTTTTTTTGGCCGACGCCGTCTGTGCAGCCACTTCTTGAAGTCATATCGCTCTTCAGGACTGATCAGCGGACGAGGACCCTCGGGTATCCTTATCGCTCACCCGGTCTCGAAGCGCGTGAAAAGCGCTTATAAATATTCACGTCGCGGGCTCTTCCAACTGTAGCCTCTGAGATCTGGGGTTTCGCCTTGCGCAATCTCGGAGACCGTGTCCCAACTCGAGAGTTAACTACATAAATAACCGCAGGGGACTCTTTCTCTGCCATTGGTCGGCTATCATGCCATATAGAAGTGATTGGTAGTACGTCAACATGGATAATGTGTAATCTTCGTGTTAACGGCTTCTTGGGACGTTCGATCTTCCGGCTTTATTTATTACCCTCTATCCCCCCTTCATTGGTCTGTCTGTTTGGAGTATGCATACCGAAACGAGAAGGGTCGCGCGTTTCGGAAATGGTGTAGCACAAAATGCAAGGAACCCGTACGGCGGTTCCGAAACGTTGACCTTTCCTTACAATTGGCCAGTGTGATCGTGATTCACTTAAACCTGTGCCTGACCAGACGGTCTTTGGTCGGACCCTACATTACGATAAAATACCGGAAGTGTATATGAGCTGCGCCATGCCGCGTGTTGAAGACAGTCGCTGTCGCGCAACTCTCAGCGCGTGTTCAACCAGCAAAGCGATATCCGCTGCGACGAAACCAGGCTGTTCCTCCTGCCGAACGTCGTAGAGGTTTCTTTTTTTATATAAAGCTTACTAGAGGGAACTCAGTCGCTGCGATTGTTCAGCCATTGCGTTTGGAATTACAGGTGGTACGTTGATTCGTGTAAGTCTTCGTACACGTGGCTTCGTCCGACGTCGTTTTGGCAAAACGGTGCGAAAGTTTGGTCAGCTGGTTCATCTTAGAAGGCGTCGGAATTAGACAAAAAAAAAAAAAAGAACGTGGGGTGTTTTTCTTGTATCCGTCCTCGTCTTTTTTTGCGCTGTTCCAGCGCCCTTCTGAAGGCGTTATATAATTACGCTTCATCTTTCTGAGTTTCCGAGCAATCGTGTTTTTTTCTTCTTTTCAACGCGTGAGAACCACAAGTTCCGGCTCAAACGCATAACCATTGGGAACCGTTGCATATTTGACGCAATATATTGTTGAAATTAATAAATTTGTAGAGAAGCCGCGAAGTCGTTTGAAGCCAAAGGGACGACGGTTAGGCAAATACATTTATACTGCCCATAATTCCCGTGCTAACAGAACCGCCATACTGAACTGAACCACACGTAGAAACAGACAATAAACAAAGCGATAGAAAGCATATACTGCAGGGTGTGTTTATTGTTAATGCTTAGGTGACATGTCCAAGCAATGAGTGATGAGACAAAATGAAAGGGAACCAAAAGATATCTCCTCGCAAGCGGTAGTTGAACCCGACACCTTCCATAATTACGTCCGCGGTGCTCTAGTAATTTTCGTAGGAAACTCTACGCTTCCAAACATCGCTGCGACACCGAAAATATGGCGTAAGACAAGGTTTGTTTGCACAGCGACAGGAGTATCGGGTGGCCGTTAGGCGATAAGTATCTTGGCACGAAAAGGTCGCTTTTTTTTTCCAACACCTTCCCTTCCCTGTGTTGTTCCTAATCGGAGATATGATGCATGGATGGTGTCAGCGTGTGGTGACCGTGCGGTATAAATACGGCGTCGTACGTCAGACTTGCTACATCGCGTAGCTGCTTATGACATCGATATATAGATTTGTTTATTCTTGTGTTATTTCCTCGAACATCTTTTCGTATTGTTTGTTTTTCGGAATGCGTTAACTTGGCTGCGCGCATGGTATCCAATCGCGAGCTGAAATAAAAATAATTTTAACCTTGGCAATCGCCTGAAGCGGGCGCTGGCATTAGCGTATATAGTGTGCGGCGCCGTGCACTACAACGCTATAGGGCGCACGATGTAGAGCGTGTCAGAAATTAGCACAGAACGCCAATGAATGAATGAATGAATGAATGAATGAATGAATGAATGAATGAATGAATGAATGAATGAATGAATGAACGAACGAACGGATGGATGGAGTATCCCTTTGAATGAATGAATGAATGAGCGAGCGAGCGAGCGAGCGGACGGACGGATAAATGAATGAACGGATGGATGGAGTATCCCTTTTGAGATGGTTTGCAGGAAGTTCGATCAGGCTTGTTTCTGGAAAAAGCCCGTAAGCGCGTAGCGTGAACTATTGTGGCGCCACCTAGTAGGGAAAATAGGAGTTGCGAGCAATCAGCCCGACATTTAAGTTTTTATGACCGAGGGTCGAGCATGTACTAGTGCCTCAGTGACAACGCTGTGTGGTCTCTATGCTTTGAAGTCAATAATTGGACGACATCTCGTGTGGTCAGGAAAAAAAAATACACCCCGGGCGAAAAAGAAGCGCATATTATAACGCGAGCGCGCATAAACGGGCGTAACGCATATGCACGGTTACCTACCCGGTGAGCAACCTCTCCTGCGTCAGGAGCGTCGGGTCTTCGCTCGAGTACGGCGCGGGACACGTCGCGGCTGCAGGTGCCGTTCACGCCGTACGGCGAAAGCCCGGACACCGGGGGCGGCAGAATGGGCTCGTCGTGTTGTTCTTGCCCCGCGGCCGGTGCAGCGTCGTCGGAACCGTGGTTCCGGCCGTGCTCGTCGCCGTTCAGTTCCCGGTCCTGGGGCACCAGGTCGTGGGTGGGCAGCACGAGCGGCGTGTAGCCCGTGGCCACGAGCCGGGCCACCGACGTGGCTCCGGCGCGCCGCTTTCGGTCCGTACTTCCGTTTCCGGTCGACGTCAGGGCGTCCGGCAACACCAGGGTGGCGTGGAGCTTGTGTTCGCCCAAGCGCTCGTGGAAGGCGCGGAAGTAGAGGAGGTAGAGCGGGTCCGCGCGCGGGTAATGCGGGTCCGACCTAGAGAAACCAATTAACCTTCATCCCTGTTTGCGAACGAAGGTTAGATAATAAAGAAAAAAAAAAACGAAGAAAAAGAAAACGCCGGGATCAACCAAGTGCCGGCGCTGAAGAAGGCAAGGTCGACGTATGCGGTGCCTCAAATGATTGGACGATCAAATGTTGATTATATCTCTATTCTATCTATCTCATGTTCAGTATTCGTACATATATACTCTTATTCGTGTCGTATTTCATGCGCAGTTACATCGAACTTGTCTACTTTAGCGTCGGCACTTGGTTGATCCTCTTTCTTTTTTTTTTATGGAGGGGGGGGGGGGGTCGATCTCAATGACAGTGCAGTCTACGTTGCAATGTGTCCAATTTTCGGCTATGTTGGCGCTAATTACGGCCGTACAATTAATTTTACGTATACTCCGGGGCATATTATCGCTTCTTGTCTTGTTGAGACCTACATTTCGGTACCTTTTGTGACTCGCTGCGGCGCTCCGGAGGCGCGGAAGGGCCGTTTTTTTTTTTTCTGGATGTGGTTACAAGATACCCAGATCCCTGACACGCCAAACCCTTGCGACGTCAGCAAGGAATACATTGTCCTAAAAAAATTGGAGGACGCTCAAACTTCGACTTTACGAGTGAAACGCGACAGCAAAGATCCCTGACTGCTTCTCACGCTTCTCGGCAACTGCAGCTTATGGAACCGTAATGTTTACCGGAAAACGCTGGCGGTCAACGCTATGCACAAAGGCGAACTTTCTGGTAGAAATGCGGCCTCTTGCGTGGCCCGACACCGTAGGTCACTTATAGCCGCGCCAAAAAAAAAAATGCAAAAAAAAAAACACACACACACACATCATTTTCAGGTTTTCGTTACTGTTTCGCACTTTTAATATTTTGGTCTGAGAAGATTGAACATAAAATGCATGCGCTGTTCGTGTTTTGTTTCATGGCATTTGTTTGTGGGCTGTCATTGTCGTAATACCGAAGAATGATATTGTCAAGACTATAGGACTAGGTATGGTTCCCACACCTGTAATTGAAGACGAATCCGTCCAGACGCATGCGCCGAAGCCATCTTGCACTCAGATCAACGGTCTTGTCCAGGACCGTGTAATTTATGGGACGGCTCTGAGCCGTGTTCCAGAGGGCACCTCTGGCTTTTTCGGAGCCGACGGTGTTCTCGCGTCTGTTAAGCTGCCGGCGGCGGCCACCAGAGGCGTCTTGATCGTCAGAGAGCGCTTCGTCTCCGGACGAACCGGCGGCCATCTTGCGCGTGAAGCTGAACGTCGTCTGGTCGCGTCCTCCCAACATGGCGTACAGCCTCAGCGTGGGCGGAGCTCCACGGGCAGTTCGTAATCCCGAGAAGTGGTAGATGCCCTGCGGTCCGCCGTCTCCATCGTGTTTGTACTCCTCCTCGGGATGCGTGCCTGGATCAAAACCGATAAAATGGTGCGCTGTGCGCACGCGCGCGCTAGGATAAACTAGGTGTGATCCCGAACTTTGCTTTCCGGGGGCCGCCTTTTCTTCTGTCGCTATAATATTTGCGTCGTCGTCTGCTAGTTTTCATCTAACCGTCTACAGGTCGTCCGCTGGGTGGACGACGTTAGCATCGGTCGCTACAGGGACAAAATGTCAACATTTGAAAGACGTGCTGTACGCAAGCTGAGATGACCGATGTTCGTTGTCACTGAGCGTGCAAATTACTGAACAGAACAATAGCAACATATTTGAACAGCATATTCGAACAATCGAACTCATTCTTGAAATGAGAGTAAGGCGTGTCCCGGGGGTCATCTGAAGCGTAATGTAGACCGGACAACTGAAGAGCAGAAGTGCGAACACAAGGGCGAGACAGCAAGTTTGCAAGACGGATAAACTACATTTGGGAGCATGCAGCTAATACTGCAGAATATTCGGATGTCCAGAAAGCGCGAAACTGCAGAAGTCCGTATGTGTTCTTGACGGCAAAAGATTTCAAGGAAACTGTCACAAAGACAGGGACAAGACGGTTGTGTTGTTTAGAAGCCTGTCTTAGAACAGATGTGCTGTTATAAACTTTGTTTTCTGGTCAGTTGTAACTCAATACCCACCACAAGAGCAGAAAGTGTATGTCCTTGCGACGGGTATAAACAGTTTGAAATCGAATAGGCACGTTTCGCGCTTAACCCTACACCGTCCGTCCTTCTACATGCGTACCGAACCGACGGCATCACCAAAGTCACTCAAGATGTAATTAACGTGTACATGATTGCGAAACAGTTTTAAGGCGTGTGTCTATTCAAAAGATCTTGCACTTACGCACATTGCAAGTCATCGATGGATGGGTTCCACCGGAATTGCTTTTCGTTATGAGTACATTATATTAGGCATCGTTCCTTGATTACGGCTTCCCGTTCCCTGTTTATATAGCCAGCTATAGTTTGGATCAGGTGTAACGCACTCACCGTCCCATCTGCCATATTTAGTGTCTCGAGGCCGCGCCGTCGGGGCCTGGTATGTTCGCACGCCGTGCTTCCACACGTCTAGGCAGCAGTAGACGACGGCCGTACAGAGGGATACCGGCACGTCATCCAGCTGGTACTCGTCGTCGTCCACGACGGCCGCGTCGTGGACTCCTGGCGGCTGGTAGACGCACCACAGCTGCGAGCCGCTCAGCGGGGGCACTGGCTCGCCCGTGGCGCCACCTGGAGCGCCGCCTTTCGGCGTGCCGTTTCCCTTGGGTCCGCTGCCGTAGGGAAGACCTTGGTCTTCGCCGCTTCTTCTTCTTCCATCGTCTTCGGCGTGGGCTTCGTGTGGGTTTTCGCCGCCGCCGGCGCTGCTGTCGCGAAGCCTGCGGGTTCGGCGCTTGGGAATGATGATAAACTACAGCAAGTTGTGATCTAGTTGGTACGGGTTCATCGCGAAAGAAGGTGAGGCGTGCAGAGACTAACACAAGAGAACACCGTACCTGAGCATGCGCAGATACGTTTTGTGTCTACTTGCTTTTCCGCCACTGTGCGCCTTTCAGTCGATAGTCGGCGTCTTCTCTCGTGTTCCGTGTCTGCACGCCTTACCTTATTTCACAATGAATGATTATATTTTACCCGAGCTTTATCGATTCAAAAATCAATTTGCACAGTTTATAGACTATTTCTAGAAATATTGCGGAACACTCTGCCTTGTTATAGACTTGCTTTTCGGTTTTGTAGAAACACCTATGTGTCATTGCCGCCGGCGGCGCTGTTGTCGCGAGGTCGGGAAAACCCATGGGGAGCGGAAATACGTAATAATTTACCTGCATGTTTCCGTTGAGATTTACGCAGTTTTACGACTCTCCGTCGACTTATTCTGGACCGCCTTTTCTTTACTCTTACAGACTTGTATTCTTGGTTTGGTAAACATATATATACACTCTTGTATAAAAAAATTAAATCTATTGCCTATGGTCTGTTGTGCTTCACATACTTCTCAGATAGATGATCTGGTTGTTAGCAGAAAAGCGTGTCGAGTTGATGACGACACTTGAAGTCAGCCATCCTAGGAGCGAAGTGCAGCGCCGCCTTTCGGTTTAAGCCGACACAGCGTCCGGATAATGTTTTTCGGGGTTCCCTATAGTTTTGCAATCGTGCGATTTTGCAGCGCCTCCTTCAAGGGCGCTGCAGCGTTTCTCAAGCGACTGGTGACATGAACAGGTGACGAGGGTTGCTGCAGCACATTGAGCATTTCAGTCGCTGGGTGGCGCTGCCATCGCCACCCGATAGCCAGAACCGTGGGGAAACCTCTTTATAACGAAGTCATAACGAGGTTTTACGTACTTCGTTTGACCGTTTGTCCGTTAACACATTATACTTCGTTTATTCATTAACATATGTGCTGCAATTATGAATTTCTATGGGCATTTCAAGGGATAATTGCACTAATTTCGTTATATCCATAATATTTTGTATCCCGATTCGTTATAACGAGGTTTGACTATATTAGCGGAGAAAAAAATGAGCAGGGAAGAGACACGGGTGGGATCGTGAGGGACAGAAAAATTTACGAGATAAAGCAGAGATAGGCGGAGCGCTAGATTGCTGCATGGTAACACGTAAGTACAGTGGAAGTGAAAACTGAGTTATATAGTTGGTAGTCATCATCATCAGCCTATATTTATGTCCACTGCAGGACGAAGGCCTCTCCCTGCGATCTCCAATTACCCCTGTCTTGCGCTAGCTGACTTGACTCACGTTGTCGGCAGCGTCGTCCTCTTCTCGAAGAACCTTCTGGTTCCGCCTAGGAAATTTTGGGGCCCAATCATTGGCGGCTCCCAGTGCGGAAGACCACTTCCGTCTAATTTTTTGTCGACGCCTCTCGAAGGCGGCTGCGCACCATAGGCACTGTTGGAGGCGCTCTGGGGTCGGGGACTCTCTCGCGGCGCCGAGTTCTGCCCCGTTGTCGACGTCACAGAAGGGGGCGCCGAGGTGGGCGGCTTCGTATCCGTTTTCCACTGGACGGAAAGGTGAGGGCGGCAAAGGGATGCCACACTCAATTAGTTCGGTCACTCGCAGTATAGTCGCAGTATAGTTCAACTACAGGAAATAAGTAATTATGAAGTTCAAGCAAGATTTATATTTTTAATGCGAAAGCATTATGTGGCTCATGAGGCGGAAAAGACGGCGTTGGCGCCACCACACGATGGTCCAAAAAGGCTACGAACCCTCGACCTTTGGTGGGAGTTGAACCCTCGACTTTTGGTGGTCGCGATGCTTTCGTATTCATCCATGTAGGGATAACTTAGTGCCCCTTGAATCTTGCAATGCCTCTTTTGTAACTTTATAAACAGACATGTTATTATCTAAGTATCATAAGTATCTTTGTAATCTTAGTATAACATTTAATAGTATATTTTATAACGTTTATAATGCCGTATAAGTCAAACCCGCCACAACGTGGCTCAGTAGTTATACCGTTGTGCTGCTGGACATGTCGAGGGTTCGAGTCCCAGACCCGGCGGCCGCATTCCGACGGGGGTGAAATGCAAAAGCGCTCTTGCTCTTAGATTTAGGTGTACGTACGCAAAGAGCACCAGGTACAAAAAAAAAAAAAATGAGTCCTCCACATCGGCGTGCATCATAACCTCCCATGTCGTTTTGTCACCTTAAAAGCCCGCATTTTATTTTAGTGAATTAGTCGGTTTCGCTGCATGTGGTTTTGTTACAGGCTGATGTCGTGTTAAGTGCACAAGAAAGATTGACACGGTGGTTTTGCACATTCTCCATTAGCCACAGTCGTTGAACAAAAGCTGTTGGTAAATATTTAAGCTAGATTGATGGGTATACGTATACTCTTATAATGCCGGATGTGCCGGACTCTCCGCTGTCGGATTACGGTTGTCGTTTAGTAAAGTAGATAGTAGAAAATTCCCAGAGAAGTTAGGTCGCTAACGCTTATCCGCAGTATAGTTAAACGAACGCAAAAAGTAAATATTCAGTTAAAGGCAGGTTGGTAGATTCCACCTGGACGTCGCAGAACTGGTCAGATTATCTGCTAGCGGTTTTAGGGTGACGCCTGGTTAAGCAAAGATACCAACGACTGCCACACTGATTAGTGCGTTCGTATAGTTAGCCTTAGTAGTCATAGAAACGCACAAATAAATATTAATTGAAACCCAGATTAATTACACTTGTATAATGTCGAATATGCCGGCTCGTGTTTTTTTTTCTGACGTTGAGTTAAGAATATAGCAAACATTGTCACAGTGCTTGGGTCGTATATAATTAGCTACAATATAGTTACAACAGAAAATATTAGTCAGGACCTAACTAGTAGTTTACAATTCCATAACGCGGCATAGGCAAGGCTAAACAGCAACCAGAAGCTTGGCAAGGCAAGACTTCGCGCGAAAATAATCGGACTGGTGGCGACGCCATTGTGGCATTCCCGCAATGGCTTCCTGTGACGTCATAAGTAATGACGGCGTCTGCTACTCGTGGTTTAGTTAACTAATGTTTATGACCACGTAACGATAATATTACATGCGATTGCGAGCACGAACTTAACATGAACGCGTGTATTGACACCTTGCCGCGCCAAAATTGCCTAAATTCAAATGAAAATACCATGAAAAATGTGACGTCACGCTGACGTCGTGGGCGCTGCCGGATTGCGGGGACATGGGTGACTGTCCTTTATCATTACCGCGTTGGCTGTTGTTGACTTTACGTTGGCTTGCGTTGACTTTACGTCTACAGCAGGGTTTAATTTGTCCTGCTGTGGATGGTGATTGTAGATGATGATGATGATGATAGAGGCGCTGAAAATACGTTTGCATTTAATTGACCGATTCGCTGCTCAATGCGGCAGCGCGTCCTCGATGTAAAAGTGTCAATAGGTGCATTCCTGTGTAGTCAAATAATGGGTATAATATATACGCGCGGTTCTGTTAAGTTGATCTCGCGGAAATTGTCCCGACGAAAACAAGATAAGCCGGAACAAATTTTTTAGTAAAGCAAGAAAAATAAACTGCATGACGACGCGTGGTCATACACGCACCTTGGTCCCAAGCAGTCGCTGCCAATCAAGCATGACGCGGCCAATCCCGGCGGAGTTGTTGCGTGCTTGCCACGGTGCTGCCTGCTTGGCAGTCGTCGCGGAAGCCCGAAGCATCCTGTCCGCGAGGTAGTTGAACTGACCGGGCCTTATCGTTGGATACAGTCTGCCCGACGTCTGCGAATCAAGATAAGCAGTGACCCCGTCTTGCTGCAGAGTTGCAGACTTCCGTACCCCATATAGCAAGGTCAAAGTAGAACGATCACTCGCCTAAGGTTGTCCCAGGTGTCCTTAGCTATCGCCTAAAGGACGCGAAGCTGAAAGCCTTGTAAAACCTATTGTAATTTACCTAAATTCATCCTAATCCTCCTTATCCCACCTTAATCGACCTTAATCCACCCTAATCCACCTTACTCCACATTAATCGACCTTAATCCACCCTAATCCACTTTAATCCTTCTTAATCCACCTTAGTCGACCTTAATCCAGCCTAATGCACCCTAATCCAATCACTAATCAACCATTAGCCTAATTAAACTAATCAATCATTAATCATTCCTATACACGGCTGGACATGCTTTGATCTGCTTATGGCCTGGGTTCGCTTCTGGCCAACGCCCTGCCGCGCCACCGTCGCGCTCCGTTTTTCTGTAACTCACAACGCGACCTTGAAACATAGAGATCTGAGGCTTTCGCCTTAAAATAGTTGCTGTTTCGTCGCCCGATCGAAAGGTGGCGCATTGCCCCCAAAGTATTGGACAGCTACACGAAACAAGGTTCGTAGTTCTGTCGGCCGTAATAAATTGCAGTAAACATTGGCTTACTAGTTAAATTAACAAGCACGGTGTAATGCGTTTTGCTAGGGCAAACGTGAACATAATGCACTCGATGACCGCGAACACTCGCTGTCCCAACGCTAGTGTGATGAAGAGCGGCAGCAGCGGAGAGCTGCCTGTCGCTTCAACGCGGACTTGACGTGCGAGTACACAACGCACACGAAGCCATTCTCGGCTCGGCCTAAACTTTGCACCCACTGCAAATTGCCTCCAACCTAGGGCGCGCGCAGCCGGGCTCAGCCGTGCCAATAGGTCAGCAGAATAGACGGATAATCGCTCACCAATATTATCACCGGCTCACTATACTCACTCACACTCACGTGCACTCATAATCTCTTCCGTTAACCCTTTAATGTAGGCACGTATAAATACCCGAAAATGTTTATTTTCTATGTAAGTTTGCAAAACACATATAGAATAAAAAGAAAGAAATATGTCGTGGAAGCTTCTTGAGCAATGATACACCAGTCAGAAAACTGCACACCAGACGGAAAACCGGGCCACTCACCATGAAACTATAGAAAAGAATACTGCCTAGCCACAGAGTGCCTTAAATAATTTACTGCAATGGCCTTGATACGGCCAGTATTACGTCAGTAGATGCATTTGGATGTACCTATAGCCAAATGCATCTGAACGCAGAAATGCTTTTACTAGACTACCGCTGGACCGATTTGAATGAAATTTGTTGCATTTGAAAGAGAAAATTAAAGTCTAGTGACTCTGTAGGACGTCGATTTGCCGAGGAGAAGGATTTCTCCGTTCCCATGTGTTTATATAGGAGCTGCGGAGCTAAAGCTTCCTCCTAATGCAAATAATGAGTGGGAACTGTCATGCCCTAGTACACCTTTACACATTCCCAGGTGTCCTTAGCTATCGCCTAAGAGACGCAAAGGCGCAAACCTTCTAAAGCCTACTGTTATTGACCCCAGTCCACCTTAATCCTCATTAAGCCACCTTACTCCAACCTAATCCACCTTAATCCTCCTTCATCCACCCTAATGCACCTTAATCTACCTTAATCCTCCTTCATCGACCTTAATGCACCCTAATCCACCTTAACGCTCCTTAATCCACCTTATTCGACAATAATCCACCCTAATCTAAACACTAATCAGTCATTCACTTTCCTCATCATTAATCATCTCTTATACATGGCTTGACATGCTTTGGTTCGCCTCTGGCCTTCCTTGGGTCACGTGACTTTCTGTACCTCACAACGCGACCGTGAAACCTAGAGGTCTAAGGCCTTCGCCTTAAAACTGCTACCGGACCGCGCACCCCGTGTAGCTGCGGCTGCTGCGTCGCGTTCTGCCCCGAGGAGAACCGGTGCACGGTGACCGGCAACACGATGGTGACGAACGCGAGCCCGAGCAGCGGCAGTCCGAACACGCGGTTGAGCGGGGCGCAGCGCTCGCCGCACAGCACGTCGTCGTCGTCGTCCATCGTGGCGTCGAGCGGCTCCGCGAGGTGGCGCCCCGCTCTGTCGTAGCCGCCACCGCTGCCACCAGGTTCGGCGGCGCGGCCGCCGCCGTCCCGTCCCCGGCGTCCCTGGTCCGCGGAGAGCACGTCTTCCAGCAGGACCATGTAGTAGTGCTCCGGCTGAAGTGAAGGAACGGTGCCGCGCTTTTGTCAAGCAGACTAACGGAATAGTCGGGTAGTCGCCCGAGCCGTAGACCACTAAAGGCTCGTTCACACTATAGGGCGCGCGACACGACACCGATTTCGGTCTGCCGACGGTTGGCGACAGTGTATTCCTTCCTTTAAACCCTTGGCCATATAGGTGTTTTCCGTCCTGTAAACTGCTGTCGCCAACAGTCGGCAGACCAAAATCGGTGTCATGTCGCGGCCTAGTGTGAACGAGCCTTTAGTGGTCTACGGCGGTGCGCAGCTAAGAATGGCACCATAGGTCGTCCGCGGGATCAAATTCCGGCCGCGGCGGCGGCCGCATTTCGATGTTGGCGAAATGCGAAAAATGCACCCGTGTACGCCATGGGTGCACCTTCAAAAAAACCCAGGTGTGTAAAAATTGACCCCGAGTCCCCAGCTACGACGTGCCTCGTAATCAGATCGCGGTTTTGGCATTGCACGTAATACCCCACAATTGGATTATTCGGGTAGTCGGTTGAGAGCGCTCTGGTAGAAACACAGATTGGTTTAGTTCAGCTTTCAGTTTTAGGTTCCCTCCGCGCCTCCCCCTGTCATTTTCTTTAATATGCCGTATCATTATAGGCGGACTTCACTGTGGAGGTATCATTGTCTGGCATAGAAGCGTGGGCCGATCCCGAAGGCGGTGCAGTCTAACACGGCGTCTTCAAAGCGTTAGCTGCCACGAGCGAAGAATGCGAGAGACTGACACGTGACCACGTGCACGTGACGCACGCGTCATGCGTTTCAAATAGCGACAACTTCGGCGCGAGAAAAACGTGCGTGCGATTGTGGCCTATGGTTAGAGCAAGCGCACTGGGCCGCTGTGCTGGAGGCAAAGGTTCCCTTCCACCATCGGACACGTGTGTCTTTATAGCGTTATAGGTGGACTTCACCAATTTTGGACGTGTCTGACAAAGTTTGAGGTGTGTTCAGCGAGCGCGTCACAGTTTTGCCGAAATCGCAAGTTTGTAAAAGATACGAAGTATAAAAACGTCATTTTGATCAATAAGAGTGCTCATAAGAGTGATCACTATTTGATAATAAGAGTGATCAACGCGGGCGCAGATGTGGAGAACTCACAATCTAAGTGTGCTATCGCATAGTTATATAGCGTATAAGGGTGCTAAGTTCTTGCCTAAACTTTTTAGTGCTAATATGCTTCGCGATGTGTGGAGTCGTTAACGTCGGTCCTCGAACTGAATCATTTCTGTTCTAAAGGTACAAGTGTGACGCCAGCAGTAACTGTCAGCCTTGTTAGTCAGGTAAGTTTGTTTTATTACTTTTTTTTATTCCGATTTATGACGTATAGCGTGACGCGACCGCTTTGCGTCAATTCTCGACAAGTGACGTGAAAGTGACGCACGACTGTCACGGCCGTCATTCCAGCCATCCTACGCGCTTTGCCTACACTATTCTGTAAAGCTGTGCGCTCCGCGAAAGCAGCGTGGTCCACTTGAACGTGTGAAGTCAATGGCTGCGAGTAGAACGCAAACAGCTGTGCTAGCGATGGTGGCAACGTTTGGCGCTGTCTCAACGAAAGCACTATCAACTCTTCCTCCACTGATGGACCGTGTTCATCTTATCCGCTGACCAACCACATCTGGTCACTGGCGTAATCATATTGAAGGTGCTTTCATATCTTCGAAGGGATCAGACCAGGCCCCGCTCGCGCATTTTGCTAAAATCACTTTAGCAAGCTTTGAACGCTACACTAGTTCCTCACCTATATGAAATCGATGGTTCGACGACATTTCGTTCGGTTGGGAGGAGGCCGTGTTGAACGAATGAAATAGGGAAAACGCCGACCAAGAAAGGATAAGGTAAACACTTAGAAGACGTATCGGCTTCGTTTCGACTTCCGGCTTTTTGAGACGTTTCGGACGGAAGCCCGAAGCAATGAATCTGCAGACGACTTGTGAGGTGGAGTGTAGACAGAAGAAGCGCAATGTTCAAAACTCAGCAATATGTTGAACTTGGGGCTCTTTGAGGTGCACTTAACCTAACCAACGTAACCTAACCTAACCTAACCTAACAGCGAGTGTGGCGTGGATCCGATCGGGTGCCCTAATTAGCTCAGAGACGCCAAGTTGTTTAACCTAGATCGGGTGCCCTAATTTGCTCAGAGACGCCAAGTTGTTTAACCTATCCTTTTTGGTTGTCGTTTTGACTATTTTATTCGCTCTTCTACTATGCATTACGTACGTAGGGCTAAAGAACAAGATTTGACTGCTATATATAAGGCAATTACCGAAACCTTCTCGCACCTGTATATCTTCTCTCGGTCGCTTCTGCTGTTTCTGCTCTTCCGGAGGGTCGGCGGCCGTGCCTTGTGGCGGTAGTTTCGCGGAAGGAACTTCCGGCTTTCCGTCTGCGGTTGCGTCAAGCGGCCCGGAAGTGACGTCCGGGACGGCGCTCGCCTCAATTTGGGCCACGGTCGTCTCGGTCATCGCCGTGGTGTTCTCTGCGGCCTTGGTAATCGGCCTTCGGAGAAGTTGCGAAAAGTAACTGTCAGATTATAGCTGCAAGAAGTACAAAAAAAATGAGGGGTGGGGTGGGGGCGGGAGCGCAACTGTAGTTAATCTCCAAAGTCGCTTGTAGCAATGCCGAAGGTACCTGACGTGCGCAGGTAATATCCTTGCGTATCGGAATCTAGTTCCGGGCGTAACTGTCTGATTATTGGCTGGATTAGAGAGTTTTTATTGTTGCTTGGTATATGATGCGTAATGATGGATGTAATGCGTAGGATGGATAACCGGTGGACCATTAGAGTTACAGAATGGATACCAAGAGAAGGGAAGCGCAGTCGAGGACGGCAGAAAACTAGGCGAGGTGATGAAGTTAGGAAATTTGCAGGCGCAAGTTGGAATCAATTAGCGCGAGACAGGGGTAATTGGAGGTCGCAGGGAGATGCCTTCGTCCTGCAGTGGATATAAATTAGGCTGATGATGATGATGATGATGATGATGATGATGATGATGTGATGCGCTGCAGCGGTACGTGACGTGTTAGGATCTTTGCGCATGCGCATCGTATACCGCGAATTACTGCGGCGGTGTGCAGACGGCGCTGCGTGGATGAATACATCTCGAGGGGCATTCGGCCTTCCCATTGGCTAAGGAGCCCCGTAGCTTTCATAGTGCTGCAAACTACTCGTGAGACGGAGGCAGTAGAAAGGCAACGTTCAAAACACACAATATGTTGCACGTGAGGCTCTTTGACGAGCACCTAATTCTCAGTACACGGGAGCTTTCGCGTTCCGCGCCGTAGAGGAATACGCACATGGCGGGCCAGGAAATCGAAGCCGCGGCCTGGGGACGTATTCTGCGACGATCACTTTTGGCGATACTGTCGCCTAGGCCATCAGGCGCGCGCTGATTGGCTGGTTGAGCACTGCGTCACGCGAAGGCGGTAATAATATCGCCGAAAGTGATCGTCGCAGAATACGTCCCCCTGTTGCCCAGCAGCAATAAAGTATACCATAGCCACAAAGCAACCGCGGTGATTTGGCGGTCACAGTGCAACTTCACAGGCCCCACTATACGCACGAAAACAGGTGATCGTAGATGGACCCTCTGGATTAACATGCTTTCAAGTACACGAAGACGGTTTATGACGATTCAGGACCCTCTAATGCAACGTAGGCTGTATGCAGTGTAAGATGTACGCACATAGGATGTGCTCAATGTAGGCTGTTCGCAGTGTACGTCGTTGGAAATCTACTTAGTATACTTATTGTGTAACGTTCGCACTATATAGGACTTACTCAGCGTGTTTTGTACTCATTGTAGGACGTACACAGCTTAGGAGCTACGCGTACAGTGTACTCCATGCAGGGTAATAGGCCGTTACCCGTTGTAGTACGTGCGTAATGCCGTCGTTCGGAGTTTGATCGCACGCGCGCCGGCTAACTCGGACTACATACAACCCTTGTTTGGCTGCTTAGGATGACCTTTAAGATTCCCGCGAGCCTATCGACCCGAAACTACAGGCTACATATACATGTGTGTGTCCATAGTAGCGTCTGAGAAGCCTTATCGAGTGCTCGATGAAACTTTCGTAAAGCAAGTTGCGGTGGTCTTGAAAAGAATGTACTGACGGTGGACACGCAACTTGCCGTGAACAGCGAGCTCCGCGACAGCGCCGAAACGAGAGTTTAGGAGCGGTCTTTTTTTTTTTCTCGCCGTCGGGTGCACGTTGCGACGAAAATAACTGCAGTATATCGCATGGCGCAACGATGACTCGCCTTCTTCCCATTCCTGTTGGCAAAAAGGCTTCTTCGATCGCGCCCAGCCGACGCGGTGACTTACTGGCTGCGGCTTCGCGCTGCTGTAGGCACGAGGTCGCCAGTTCGATTCCCGGCCTTGGGAGGCCGCTGTATTTCGATGGGGGCCATACGCAAAACGTGCACTTACATTGTAAATCGATTTACACATTTCCGGGTGCTTTCTGTCCATACTTCACGCTTTTACACGCTCTTACGGGTGTAAGAAGTGTGCGTGATTGACAGAGAGCACCATTAAGGGTGTAATTCGGTTACGGTTGTAAGGGTGTGAGTTACTGACGGGTATTTCACGCCCCTAAGGGTTGTAAACTACACCGTTTAAAGGTGTAAGTATTCGTTACGAAGTGGTACCGATTCACACCCTTAAACGGTGTAGATTGGTTCGCAATGTAGTTTTTAGGTGCACGTTAAAGAACTTCGGGTGATCAGAATTAATTCGGAGCCCCGGCACTATAGCCCGTCCCTCGTAACCCACAGTGCAATTCCGGGAGCGTTAAACCCAATAGCTTTTCTAATTTTTGTTTCTCTTCGTTTCTGTTTTCTCTTTCACTCTTTTTTTTTTCAATTGCACCAGTTGCGAAACGCGCAGACGCCACGTGCACGCGCTATGGTCGAATTCCGCAATGTTCTGAGCCAATCAGCGAGAGCGCAGCCGCTGTCTCAACCAATCAGAGCTGACAAGATGGCGAGTTTGACAATGAGGATTACTTTTTGCCTGTCACTATAGCGTCGGGGGTTGTATATAGAGTTTACTGCAGAAATTACTGTAGATGGAACTCCAGCGCTAAAGCGTCTGCGGGGGACATGCAAGTGTGGCGGTTACGCCAGCACGGAAAGGTTGAATGTGCCGCATGTCCCAGCTAGCGTTAACCAAGGTGTTAGAAGAAGAAAAAAAAAGAAATTTCAAAAAAAAAATACATGGTGCAAGATAAGATTATAAAAGCTACGGTAATCCTTCGTCTATAATGACCGTACACCGTAGGTCTTGTAACCGTATCTTGCACCAGGTTTCTCTCCCCCCCCCCCCCCTTTTTTTTTTTATAACACCTTGGCTAACGTTAGCTGACTATAACGACGGAACACCATAGGTCTTGTAACCGTATCTTGCGACGTGTTTCTTTCTTCCTTCATTTATCACAACAGCTTGGCTAACGTTAGTTGGGACACTATATATAGTGCACGTATTTGCCTGCAAACTTGGTCCTCCTGTCTCCAAAACGTTTTTGTGACTTTGCAAAGTTGATCATTTGGAACAAAAATATTGCTGTTCAATGAACGCAGCGATTCGCGATGATTATGCACGTGGACGGAGACGTTGAATTCATGCTTCTAGAAATATATATCTGCTTGAACATTTAGAAAGATGTAAAGTAACATGCCCAGCCGCAAGGACTATTGTAAACAACTAGCACGAAGTGTCCGAGTACGATACCTCGGCATCATTATCATGTATAGTTTAGCTGATCGATCGATCGTTAGTTAGTTAGTTACTTAGTATGTAGGATTTAATGACGCAACGGCGACTGAGGCTACGATGCTGAGCGATCACGGAGCACGAGTTCGCTTTAGCGATTTTCGCAGGAAAGTCTACGAGTTGATTAACGAAGCGTCTGGGACGTTCGATGACTGCTCGCTCGCTCGCTTATAGTGTTATTAAACCTTTGCCCGCGTGTAAGCCTTCAACGCGCCAAGCTTATAGTAATAAACCTTAAGCCTTAACTTCACAAAGCCTGGACCTGCGTATTCTAGGGTACGAAGACTACAGCCACTCGACACTTTCTTTGCAAGCCGGTCCTTCGTTAATGACGTCACTAGGTTCTAGCCAGCGAGCGTGAAGCCCACCGAAGCGCGTCGAGAAGCGATTCGGCTTTCCAGTCACGTTGTATCGCGGCTCCGTAAGATCTCCTTTCTCTTCCTTTCTTTTCTTTTCTTCTTTTTTTTTTCATTCTTCTGTAGTTGCGGAGAGCGGGAAACTCTCTCTGGCTCTTATCACGCGAGTCGCGCGACGATAACAATGAAAGTCCAGAGGGAGAACGTGGATTGACTTCGTCGGGGGCTCCGACGTGTACACCGTGTGTCTGCACGGGTTCTGCAGAGTTGGCGCAACAAAACTCGCGAGAGCGACGTAGATTTATCACCCCAGTTGTGCAGCGTGTATATAGGTGTACACGTAATTTCCTTGTTCTAAATTTCCCATTTTTTCCCTCTTTTTTTTTTTTTTTTCCTCGAATGGTATTGCGTGGAGATACAGCTGTCTCTCTTTGTTTCTGTCTCTCTCATCTCGTTTCATCTCTGTGCACGGTAGATTACAAGACATCCGTCGCGGATGGTCCACTTGCTATGGCTTTGCAGTGTTGAGCGCGAGGTCGTGGGATCGACTCCTAGTCGCGGTGGTCGCATTTTGAAGTGGAGGGGGGTTAGTGCGAAAATGCTCGTCTATACCGCGTATTGGGTTCACTCTAAACCATCCCGGGTGGTGTTAAAATTAAGCGGGAGTCTTAATTTTGAACGCTACAGTTTAATTTAATTTCATTTCATTTACCTAACTCTGTTCACGCTTTTGGTTCACACTGGTGTAGAACGGAGTTGGGTATATATTTATTACCGGATGATCATTTTAATTGGAAACAGGCCCGTCAGAAATAATCTGTGGCAGTTGGTGCAAATCTGTCTAATCTGTGGATTGCTTGTATAGAGGCGGGCGTTGACACTTGAGGTACGCGAAGGTTAATCCGGAGCACCCGAAGTTGCGAAAAACTTCAATTTAGTCTGTTTTTTTTTTCTGGTCCGTCGGCAATAGAGGTTGGGTATGTGATAGAGGCGCGGATAATTATCCACTGCACATTTCCATTCGAAGAATTCCAATACAGATACAGAATTCGTGTATCTATAGCTCAGCTAGTCGCGTTAATCAAGATTGATAGATTGGCGGGGACAGAATTTCGTTTGTCTTTTTTTTTTTTTTCGTCGGCATCCGCGGCTCCAAACGTTCCTGGCCCTCGCAAATATGTGCTTTTCGGTTTAGCTATTTTTAATATGAACTCTTCGAACTACCCGAACTGCGCGCCGTGTCTAGTTAAAATTAACGTGCCGCGTTAGACTCCATTTTATTTCTCACCGTTCTTGCTACACGCGGTGCTACTAATCTAATGCTTTCCACATCAAAGTTTCCGACAAAGCAGTGCTCGCTTCTTTCACTAGTGCTACTACCGTGTAACTAAACTAAGCGACGCTAAGGCTTCCGGGATTCTGACGCAGTTAATTACAGTCTCTCCTATGTTGTTTTCGCCGATGTTTGCCCGTCTAGCCACATGGAGCTATATGTAGCCTCAAAGTACACCGTGTGAGTCTCGCTGCTAGCTTGGCTCTGTCGGTCTGCGACAATATTAACGAGCCGGAAGCATATTCCGCGGTGATTCTGTGGAACGCTTTCGGATAGATTGGCTTTCGGGAAATGATGTTTACGCTCCATCTCAGCGATTCCGTTCAGTGAAGGGTAAGCTGTAGGTTGCGACAGCCAACCGGAAAGGCGAACCGGAAGGAGGCCTTATTTTCTGCCTCGGATAGTCCATCGCGCGACGCCTGTATACTGAATGGAAAAGGTTTCGCGGAAGTTACTATCGCGGAGTGACTAACGATTTTAGTTGTTTTGGGATTAGATTCTTAACGAGAAAGTAAAAAAAAAAAGGAAACAATGTCGCCAGACCGAACGTAACAAGAAAGAGTGCACAGATAAGGCGCTGTGTTGGTTCGCTCCACATTTCATTCCTTGTGGGAGCGCCGCTTCCTGTTTCTTTCTTTTTTAATCTCCACGGAAAAATCCATACTTCGTTTCGTCTTCCTCAACGATATCAGGATCACCCATAAAATTTACGCTTAGACGTCCGCGCTTCATTCCGAAACCAGTGACACGAAGTCCGATCGCTACGGAGAAAAAAACAGTTGTTTTTATAGACACGCCGAACCGCCATACGTCAGGGGAATAAGCGAACCCAATTGGCTGGCGCATCTATATGCGAGTTGCATTTGGGTTGGACGGTGTACGTGTAACCTTTTATTAGGTTGTCACCGACTATAGCGGCGGCCAATGAGCGAGCTCCTCTTCCTCCCTTAACAGGAATGCAGCCGGCTTTCCTCGTCACCGATTGGCTGTAGCGAGCCGCAGTCTCGGCTTTACTGCATGGTGTTTGTGAGGTAAATAATAGCTATATAACGCTGAGATAAAAAGTCCGCGCCGTGTGCAGAACATGCTCGCCTATGTACGCCGAATAATTGATGGCCGACGCGATGTTGCTTAACGTAAACTAAACTAGCTGGCGCCGGGGCTTTCGTTATACGGCTTTTGTGCCAGCTCTCTGCGCGTGCGAGCGACATGAAAGTCGATAAACGACATGCTTGTTCCGCTTGCGTACATATTTCGTCTTCTGCTGGTGTTCGCGATTGCCGAGTTTCGTTTTAATTTGGCCTGGGGTCTGCACTTAATTCCCGCTTCGTGTACTTTGAAGTTTCGGCGTGTGGATTGATCTATAGGAAACGTATACTATAGTCGGGATGGCAGCTCTCCAGTCGTAATGCGGCGCCGAGTACTACCGTTTATAACTTGTTGACGTCCTGAACTACCTAGCGAACCACCTTTTTGCCTTCGGTGTCTTCTGCTGGTGATGCCGACCATCGAGTACTTTGCGAATGCTCAGTTTTTTTTTGCTTCTTCCCCCCCCCCCTCTTTTTTTGTGTGTGGATCAAATTAGGCCCTTCATTATTAGAACCGTTATTTGGTGTAGTTGGTGTAGTTCCCTTAATCACACACACGCACGCACGCATACACTCACATTACCATATTACGCTGTAACAAAACGATGAAAAAAAAAAAAAAGCAGTTCATTGACGAAGCAGCCGCTTCAAACGCGGAATACCGCAACCACTGCAAGTCAGTCCCAAGACACCTGCAAGCTTGCTTGTATTATTGTCACTTTCGTGTCTCGCGTAGCTGCGCTTTTTTTTTTAAATTCTTTTTGCCTTTTTTTATATGCCCACAAGTTGCGGAAGCAGGCGGCCTTCCGTTGACCGATTTAACGTGAAATACGACCGCAACGTTGCTTCTGAGACAGCGCAGAAAAAGTGACAGCGCAGAAAAAAAACAAAAAACAAAAAACAAAAACGATATTTTTTCCCCCTATACACATAATGCATACACTCCGCGTATAACGTCGTATACCTGACTGCCACGACGCATTAAAGAGAAACAGCTGTGTACTGTATACCCAGTTACGAACGAAGACCGGATTTTCCTGTAGTGTCAGATTAGGTTCGTCGTATACCGCGATCAAGTGCATTGCTGCATCCTTTGGCAATGCTAGAGTTCAAGTAATACGCAGTTAGCAAATGTTTATAGCTTCCCAATTAAGCTTTTTTAAGTGGACTGACGAAAACAGGAATAATAAAAACAAACAAACAAAGAGAAACAGTTAAACTGCAGCTGCGTTGCCTCAACAAGTCTCGGTTTAGGCGGGCTGCGTGCTACGCAGAACACCTCGTGTTGTATACGTTTTAGTATAAAACTTACATAAACAGAAAAAGTGCCTCAGAAAAGCTGGTCTGCGTTTCGATAGACCGACCTATCCTTTTTCAATTTCCTTTGGTGTAACAGTTACATAAACGGGGATAAGGTGCATCAGAAAGACTGGCCTAAGTTGTTTCGATAAGCGAACCTATCTTTGTAAGAGGCATTTGATGAAGATACAGGTATAGGTCCATCTATGGAAACGTATAGGCCAGCCTTTCTCGGGCACTTTATCCCTGTTTATGTAACTATTATATACGACAGTGTGATACTGTATCTGTCCGGCCGCCTTCTAGACTCCGTATATAGGCTTGAGTAATAGCTTCAGGTCTTCTGACTTCTGCTGTGGCTACCAAGCATTCTCACTCACTAGCCTAAGACTCAGAGCGACTCGTGAGTCCGAAGAAACCAGGCTGTGTTAAAATTTTGTTGAGTTTGAGAACGAGTGAGCCTGGTTGAATAGAAGTTTGGTGAGTGCGAGTCCGAGTGAGCCTTAATTAAGCAATATATATATATATATATATATATATATATATATATATATATACATACTTTGTGAGCGAGTTCGAACGAGTTCAATTTATATCGCCGGACCTACGCTTCACAGTGAAGTACAGTTACCACAAGTAGTGAATTAGTGCCTCGTCGCATTTTTAGAGTGCGCCTTATGTGTTTGTTGGGTGCAGTGCTTCGTATGAGGCATCGCAAAAGAGAGAAAAAAAAGCGCTCGCGTGCCTTGGGTGCACGTTAAAGAACTCCAGCTGCTCAAAATTCATCCGCCGTCCCCCTGCTACAACGGGCCCCACTGTCCAATCGTGCCTTTGACGTAGTTAAACCCCATAATTAAATAATGAAAGAAAACAGTCATTCCGCCCGGGTCCAAATGGTTACTCTCATTACGCGGTGGCGAACCGGTTTGCGGACGCAGATTTTTTTTGTCGACAAACACAAAACCGACATGGGGCATTTACAGAGCGGTTGCGACATGCACCGATGCTTCACGTTTGGCGTCGGTGCAATCACTGCAGTGTCTGCAAAAATACGCAGAGACGGCGCTCAAGTCAGTTAAGCGAAGATGACCCAGTTATTCGCTTCCTGTCGACCAAGTCGACCGTGCCTGCGTAAGACCTCGTTTATCCCCCGCTATTCGATGGCCAGCGTCAGCCCGATAAGGAGTCGGGGTCATGCTTTAATAGGATGGCAGCTCCCGCTGTATGCCATAATTGGGCGCGTCATTTAGTGACCGGCCGATCGACTGCGTAAAACAGTTCCTTCTGTAGCTCCGTGTTTTTTTACGAGCTACATTGTGTAACGTGCATTTTAGTACGCGCGGACTGCCATGAATCTATCGCACCGTAATGATAGAGTTATGGCTGTACAAGGTCGCCATTTGGGGACCTATATGCGCCGTATCCGTGTTTTTCCAATCACTAGTGACATTATCCTTTGAGGAAGTGTGTCGTCAAGAGGAATACCAACTGCGCCAGGTAGCGTTCGGCTGTATGTCACTCCTAGGAATTTACACCTTTAAGGGCGTAATTTTGGCGCGCAGTATCACGCGTGTCATCAGTGTCTGACGTCCTGTTTATGCTCAAAACAGTGTTTGCTGTTTCCGTCGTTTGCGTTACGCTGTCGTCGTCAGTGTCCCTCCCCAGCACAGTCAGTCCCTTTCCAACACAGTCGAACCTCTATATAACGAATTATTGGACCTAATGAAGTCAATCGTTTCTTGTTGATATTAACTTGTAAGGAATGTATGCTTTTACCAGATATTGAATATAGCGAAGGTATTTGCATGTCGGGTGCGACTTTGTTATAAGTAGGTTCTATTGTGTCCGCCTCCTCGTAATCACCCTCTCGACAGAGTCGAACCTCGATATAAACGCAATGAAGTAAGTTCCACACGTTTCTTGTCGATATTAGCATGTAAAGAATGTATGCTTATAACGAACATCGCCTATAGCGAAGCTATTTTCAGGATGGATGTGACTTCGTTATTAGGGATTCTGCTGCATATGTACGGTGAGGAAACGCGATACTTCGTCCACTGCCGCCATTGGTATTCGAACCCGCGCCCCTTCCGCCAAGCGCAGTTGGGAACGGGACAGCCTCTCTGAGTGACCGCGCGACATATGCGCTTTTCAGTAAAGAGGTTTCGGTCGTCGTCATCATCATCATCATCATCACCATCATCATCATCATCAGCCTATATTTTATGTCCACTGCAGGACAAAGGCGTCTCCCTGCGATCTCCAATTACCCCTGCCATTGCGCTAGCGTATTCCAACTTGCGCCTACAAATTTCCGAACTTCATCATCATCATCAAAGAGGTTTAGGCTATCCCAAACAGTAGTGCCCTTTCCGGATTACTAGTAGCGCCATCCTGTAAAGCTTTGTCCAATTACGACGCGTTTGAAATGTTCTTGTGTTACGTGAATGTTTTCGTCGAATAAAATTGAATGAAGAACTCGTGAATCTTAACGATTATGTTGCTATATCGACGCCTTGCGACAGCAGTTAAGCCGAATATGGTAGACCACCGCTATACTATAACACTATGTCCTATGTGGTTGAAGTCTGCGCCACGCGGTGGCGTCACCAACGCGGCTGCTCACATATAGGTATCCGGTATCCCGGTATTCCGCAGATGGTAATAGGTTTACCGACTAGGCAAAAACTGTCTAATTTGGGTGGGTCATTGTGCGCGACGTGTACTCTGAGAATAGTGGCGCCTGTGCACATAATTTCGGAGGCCATGACATGCAGTATACTGTAGCGGACGAAGCCTATACGTTGCGTGCAGCTTGAAAAAAGTTGTTTTCGAGACGAAGGCGGGTGTCCGTTACAGCAGTCCGTCGCGGTCGCAGTAAAGGAGTTCGAAACCGAAGGAATCTGTAGCCTTCTGTAGCCAGCTGATTCCTTTAACCGCGCAAAAAGACGACGAAGGCCACACGGGACGAGACATTTTGGCCCCGTGTCCCAGAAAATCCGGTGTCGGCGTCGGCGCCGTACGTAGCGGGCGTTCGCGTCCCGTGAGGGAAAATTGCCGTATGTATTCTATACGGCACTAAAGTTCTTCTATCACTTAAAGTTGGTCATACATTGTCTTACATTCTTTACAAAGTTATTCCTCCGAATTTTGAGAATGCCAACCCCCACAAAAAAAAAAAATAATTATGGGGCTTCACGTGCCAAAACCACGATCTGATTATGAGGCACGCCGCTAGTGGGGGACTCCGGAAGTTTGGACCACCTGGGGCTCTTTAACGTGCACCTAAATATAAGTACACGGGCGTTCTCGCATTTCGCCCCCATCGGAATGCGGCCGCCGTGGCCGGGATTCGATCCTGCGACCTCGTGCTCAGCAGCCCAACACCATAGCCACTGAGCAACCACGGCGGGTAACCCACAAACAATTGTCATGAAACAAAACACCGACAGCGCATGCCTTTTGTGTTAAATCTTCTGAGACTGAAATAATAGAAGTGCGAAACGACACCATAAACGTGAAAATGACCTTTTTTTTTTTTTTTTTTGGCGGGGCTGTGCACCACCTCCGCGATCGGCAGACGCAAGAGGCCCCGTTTCTACCAGAATGCTCGCCTTCGTGCATATATCGTTTTGCCGCCAGCGTTTCCCGGTAAACATTACGGTTACATGAGCTGCAGTTGCCGGGAAGCGTGAGCAGCAGTCAGGGATCTTTGACTGCTATCGCGTTCCACTCTTAAAGGCGAAGCCTTAAGCGTCCTCCAAATTTTTCTCCCTTCTTCATTGCCGTTGTTGAAAAAGTGCAGTTACACCAAATCGTACAACTTCCCATCCGCTTGCTGTGTATTTTGTGTGTGTGTGTGTGTTTGTGTTTGTGTTTGTGTTTGTTTGTTTGTTTGTTTGTTTGTTTGTTTGTTTGTTTGTTCGGGCTTCCTAGGAAGCTTCCGGTCGTTCAAGTGGCACCTTGAAATAAACGTTTTTAGACTTGAAATAGCACTCCCCCAACGACAATCCAAACTTGCACTCTATGATAGCGTTTCCGCAGGGTTGCGAAATCATACCTCGCTCGAAAGTTAACTGGGTTTCGCTCGAGGAGGTTTAAATTGGTGTCACTACGGTTCGGGTCCTTCCTTTTTCCAGTGACACCGTGTGTCTGCTATTACATGTGCACACGGAGAAGACGTCACTCGGAAGAAACACAACTGATGCACTCTCGCTTATCGGAAGAGAAACGGTACTCGTTGTGTCCCAGAATGTCGGATGACAGCGTTTCTTAAGCCTTGCGGCTTATCTGTATTTCTTTTGCTACGCCCTACAAGGCTCGCCTTGCGAGTGCACCATACGGCGCTCAGTATACGAGCTGCAACACCAGAGCGCGGGAAAAAGCGTTCGCACGTTGTATACCTCATAGTGAGCGCGATGGTACTTCCGTCGTCTGGCGTCTAGCTGTGGCGCGTTCAGCGAAATTCTGTGCGCACAGTGATATTGACAGGAAGTCTATACTCAGAGTGGGCGTTGGGAGAAAAAAAAGTTGGTATAGGTGAGAAGCTGTTCGTTAGGCCTGATAACAGCGCAGCTATTGTTAGCGTAGAGCTCTGTTTGGATTTCTTTATCTTTTTTTTTGAATGTACGTGTTTATGAGGCGACCGGTCTCTCTTTCGTCAGTCCAGCAAACGTGGTTAGTTCGATGGTTGGTTGCAGCCTTCGCGATAACGAATGAACGGAATTCTGTAGCGGGCTACTAACGCGTAACCGTCTTCGTTCGAGGTGGACATCTATTCCCAGTGTCACCTTCCATAGACAAACCGAGTCTGACGCTACTGATTGGCGATATAGTCCGAGGCTTAGCTAAGTACGCTCAACTTTGGGTCGGTGGGTTTCAGAAAAGCTCGCGCGCGCGCACGCACGCACGCACGCACGCACGCACGCACGCACGCACGCACGCACGCACAAACACACACAAACACACAAACATATATATATATATATATATATATATATATATATATATATAGAGAGAGAGAGAGAGAGAGAGAGAGAGAGAGAGAGGCAGACACGCTGTACCCCGGGTGCAGCAACGTGTTTCGGCGGTTTGCGAAAGTCTAAGGCGCGCGCCGTTGCATAGACACTGAGCAAAAAGGAAAAAAATAAAAATAAAAAGAGAAAAGAGGAAAAGGTGGTGAGAGCCGACATCGTTCAGTGTTTTCAATGACCTGTACTATACTTTTGCAACGTAGCTATTACGTCATAGCCCGTGTCCCAGCCAGGAGGTGCAGCATTGTTCGCGCCCATGCTCACGCCTTATATCCTCCCCGCGCTGTACCCACTTTAATCGCTCCACGACTTCTCACGCGCGCCCAGCGGCTCCGCGTATAGGCGGCTTCATTTAAGGTGTTGCTACGCGCGAAGGCGTCGCTCGCACCCAATTTTCCATTTCCTACCCAATACTTTCGCGGAACAACGAGGCCAACTTCCTGTGCTTTGTTCGGCGCTCTCACCCTTTAATTTTGCTTCTTCTTCTTTTTTTTTTTCTGTAGAGCCTCCTTTGATTTATTTCGTGTCTCCTCAGAATCGACTGGATCGAGGTTGTCTCGCTTCTTCTCCGGGCCGCCGGCAGCATTTTCGCACCTTTCTTTTCCAAGAGTTTCGGGTGACGCTGCCGGATGGTGTTGCCACCGGGTCTCGTATAGTACTTCTGACGCGTCGAAGGCCGGCTTTTAATGGCTTCGGGGCGGGGAGCAGAGCCTGCTGATAAATTGGGGTTATGGGCCGACTCGTGTGCGCCGTCTCACCGGTTGGGAAACAGGTGTGACCGGGGAGGAACACCTTGTCGATGGTGAGACGGAAGGCGGTACTTAGACGAAGCGTAATCTCTCAGCCGGAAATGATTCCTCGCTGGCGCCTGCTGCGTAATCTATATAAAAAAAGTTTAACATGTGCAGCGGCGTAGCTGAAATGGGGATGCTTTAATGGTTGAGTGTTGAAACGACACTGCGTACGGGACGATGATGATATATGGGTTTTTATTGGCGCAAGGGCCAGGGATGGCCAAGGAGCGCCAATGCGTATATGAGCGTCGTCTCCGGTTATAGGTCTCCGAAGGATTGCGGTATGAAACGAAAAGAAAGAAAATTGCCTAGGTTGAACGCGGTTAAACCAAGTTTGTCGAGTGATAGCGCGGTTTTTACTTGCTTTGGGAAAGGACACAAACGCTGCTCGGCGCCGTCAGCAACGGCCGCATCTACAATTGCACCACTAGACTAACACACAGACGCTGCTCGGCGCGGCGGAAGCAGCAGCGAGCGAATTGACCTTCGTGCTGCGTCTCGCTTCAGTGCGAACTAAGCGTCGAAAGCGCAGCGCATACGAAGCTACCAGCACTAGGCGCACTTTGTACACATCGCAGATCGCTTTCAAGATGAGGCGCGCGCGACCGCGCACTTTGTCCACATCGCAGATCGCTTTCAAGATATGGGCGCACGCGCGGCATACCCACCAGCCGCCGGTTGTGGCAGGCTAAGTCCCAGTTTGACCTTGGCTGAGCTTGAAGGTCAGAATTTTTCTGGGTTTGTACCTGGAGTAGTAGAGCTGTCGCACTAAAATACCTGTGATGAAATAGTTGTCTGCGGTTTCCTAAGCAAGGTGGTGGAGCTGGAAACCGAAGAAAGGGAAGACGTTATCCGCTGGCAGGCGACGCCGGGGCCCGTATTTAAAAAAAAAAAGAAAAAAAGTTTTTAAGTTATAGGACTGTTCGTAAGAGCAAAGGCTACAGCCAATCATGATGCTGGACACAATATTAGCGAAAGCTTTGTGAGCTCGCTTCGGGTCGCAGGAGCCGGTATCCACGTCACGGTCACGACGTTTTTTTGGGGGACTTCACTTATTGAGAGTGCATCCCCATTCAGAGACTAACGTATATAACAACACTCGTCGATCGCGGTGACACGTCGTCATGCACATCGCTCGCTGAATCGCACACACACTCGACTGTCGAGCCTGGTGTCAGGCGTGTACTTACTGGTCCCCTTCGGTGGCCATCTCCTCGTCCTCGGACCGCGGTCGAGTCGTGGACGAGGAGTCGTCGTCGCTGGACGCCGCCTGCGCCGCTCCTCAGCAGTCCTGCCAGAGGCCGGCGCCAGCAGCTCCCGACGCTGGACGCGCACCGCCTACACACACACCGGTGATGAGGATGATCTTTGATGATGATGAGGATGATGACGGTCTTTGATGATGAGAAATACACGGCACGTACCCGCAATGGGGCATGGGCCAAGGATCGAGTGGTTTGTACGCACGGGTAATGACTTCGGTAAAATGATCTTGAGAAGGTGAAATTGGGAATAAGAGAGTAGAAGTAGTCCGTACTTGAGAAGCGATAAAAGATGAATGGATGATGATACTTCTAAAGGGAACCAAAACGAAGAATCTTTATTGAATGATTTCGACGGTAAGGAATTTAGACAATGGGGCATGGGCCAAGGATTGGTTTGTACGCACAGGTAATGACTTCGGTAAAGTTATCTTGAGAAGCTAAAATTGTGAATAAGAGAGTAAGTAGTTCGTACTTGAGAAGTGAGACAAGGTGAATTGATGATTATAGATCTGAAGGAAACCACGAAGAAGAATATTTATTGAATGATTTAGACAGGAACGAATTTAAGAGAATCATAAGATGAATAGTAAGGAAAATTGTAATTAGCGCGGATTATACGTTTTGTTGTTTGAATGAAGTCACGCACAGCGTTTCAAACACATCCTTGTGGCTAAAACCCACTACCGAGGCTCCAAGAGAGAGCAAACACGTCAGCCGGCGCATACTATTCAGTATACATTGCCAAATTCAGCCTTATTTTCAAATTCTGCAATGGCGTTATTTTGAGCCAATCACAGAGGCCCTTGCAGTCCTCTGAGCCAATCACAGCTCCCAAGATGACAGATTCGACTATATGTTCAGAATAGCGTCCCATCTGGCACGGCGAATCTTCCTCCTTTGCTTCTTCCTCAACTTTCCGTGTAGCACCCGCCTTTGGCGGGAAAGGAGTTGTAAGGGAATAACTACTATGCTTGGAGGACGTCTTTCTGTGACCCTGAAAAGAAAGCTACAGGACTGCAGCTTCTGCACCCGTGTCACTGCGTCAAGTAGTCCGCCAGAGTTAGACAAATGCTTTCTGTTGTTTTTTTATTCTTGTTTTTATCGGAGCTGACATTGAATCAGCGTAACTTGATATAGGTGGTGTCCAATAACTTATGCCTATGAAGTGTTTCCGGCCCCCGCTATGTCGTTACCGCCGCATGCAGACGACGAAAGCATAGCCTTCGAGATCTGCGTCTGTTATCCAGAGGGCGCCTTCGCTACGTCGTGGATTTGGACGCCACCTATACTTGCAGTGATGGTTTAGCATTTGAGAAAACGCGGGAGGGTAAAGTGATGACGCATAAATAAATTTTAAACGCTGAACGCACTTTATGTTCTGTTTGAATATAACTGGATGAAATTTTAAGTTCCAGGCCTAAACTGAATTGCCAAGGAAAATGTGGGGCCTTTTTCAGTACCGCTCTTACTTGTACACAGTTTAGCTTCGTAGCTCTCTCTTCATTGCCACAGAAAATTGCCCGCAATTATACTGCTACTATTTTCAGAGCGGTAGCTGCAAGACAGGGGTAATTAGAGATCGCTGGGAGAGGCGTTCGTCCTGCAGTGGACATAAAAATAGGCTGCTGCTGACTACTACTACTACTACTACTACTACTACTACTACTACTACTACTACTACTACTACTACTACTACTACTACTACTACTACTCTACGGAGGAAACTTAGGCACCGCTAGTAAGCGACACGATGAACCTCGGCGTCAGCCATCGCCTGCTAAAAAAGAGCCTAAAATAGCTAATGTCACAGAAAAGAAAATGCACTGATTGAAAATACAGTTTATTTGGTTCTGCTTGCAGCGCGTTGGTTATCTCATTTTATTGCTGTGCAAAAATATTTGTTTAAACGTCGTTTTATATAGTAAGTTTTATTGCCCATAGATGACGTGACAGTCCGCAGACCCCATTTTGGCCGCCAGTTACCCAAGCCCACGCTTGGAAACACATAAGGCGTATTGGAAATTTCCCCATAGGGTGCGGTTGAAGAGCTCCGACACACGCCTCCTCCTTCCCCCGATTCTCAGACGGCCTCCCTCCTATCCAATCCAATCCAATCCGTGTCGACGGCGGATGACAAGTCCGTAGCGCGAGTACTCAGTAGCGCAACCTTATTGAAGTCGCTTTCGAACATACGCGCACAAAAGCAGACCGAAGGGACATAAATAAAACGGCTACGGGGAAATAAAAATGGCGAAGCCCAGCGATGCAGACGCCTCATTTCCGTGTCAGGAGTTGCGGATTGCTGAGCAAACATTGCCTTGACAGCGCCTTAAATCAGAGAACTCCGGACCCCGGGGGAGGACACAACAGACGAACGGACGAAGATAAACAGACGACGACCAGAAACCAGAGCACACGATGGCGATGGCGAATCGGAGGTTTTCCAGGAACTTCTGCCGGGGTTCAGATGAAAAATCGATTCTAGAAGGCGCTAAGGGAAGTTATATATGGGTTCTATTTCATCGAAGAAGCGGGACACATGGGGCCTGCGGAACATTTGACCAAGGTGAACCGCGACCTTGTAAAGATGTCCGAAGGCCGACTGGGGCCGGCCGCGCGCGACAGCGAGCATTTGGCGACGGTCACCTTGAACTGGGCTTCGTCTGAAACGAGCAAAACGTGGCGCAGAAGAAAACTAGAATGACGATGTCGCTATAGGGGAAGCTGCGGGGATTGTGAAAGGTATGGCGTAGGCGTTGGTGTTTTTAGGTTCAGAGCGGTGTGCAGGCGCCTTGTATTATCTAAGCTCGGATTGACGGTGAGATGAAAGCGAGAGCGCGGTTCGGGTGAGAAAAGGACGAAGCAGCGTGAGATTGCGAGCGTGGGTCTTTTTAATTAATGAAATGTGGTGCGTCTGCAACTCCTAGAATGTCCCAGTCAGCGCTGAGATATTGCCCGAGATATTGCTTCGACTTTGGAGGACAAAGGTGACGAAACCTTCTGCCTGCATTAGGGGAGATGGTCATTGGCGCGAATAGAATGAACTCGCCACCGCCTTTTCCACCCCAGCTATCACAAAAATCAAAATAAAGAAAGCAATAAAGCAATAAAATACAAGAAAAAAGAAACCCGCCGTAACAAAATTGAATTCAGCGTATTGACTTCGTGAAAGCCAGTCTGCTTGGCCTAATTAGACTAATGTTTTATGACGTTATTTGCGGGAATCTGAAGCTGTAATACAGCACTGTGCTACTGTTTTATTAAGGCGCGTAACAGAGCGCAATTTGTATCTGATTCTTATGAGACCCCCCTGGAAAGAAAAAAAAAAGGGGGGGGGGGGGTGTCCCAGTAGTGAAGCCTAGGCCTAGGATTACAAGGAGACGTACCTTTCTTCTGCAAGGTTGCTGTCTTGTACCGTCATGGAACACTGACGAGCACTGACTTTTCAGTGACGTCACAGAGACGATTCTGTGACGTCACAGAGACGTCACTGAAAACTTGCCAGGCTCACGAGTGCTGTCGCTCGTTAGTGTCTATTTACGCGATGGTGAGATTAGTTAGGGAGCTACTGTTTATGGCCGGTTACCTCTAAGGCCTCACGCCAACATAGCAGCGCAGATGAAAGAGGGACAAATTGCTTGGCCAAAAGTGGCTGCCATCTGCGGAATACTCCGTTGGTCATGCTGTGTTTGTTGCTGTCGTTGTTGTTGTTTTTGTTGTTATTGCCTGTTAAATTCGACACGTATCCGCGAGCCTAGATTTGGTCATTGTTTGGCGAGTAAACAAGAGAGATTGAGTTCACCTTTCGGCTAACATGTTGGTAAATAATACAAACATTTCCAAAATTTTCCGGCTACGCCACTGTCAGGAGGGGGCTGCATGTTTCGTTCTTATAATTCCCGCAGGATTGTTGAGGAATTCCCCATACTTGGTCTGCACCATTTGCAGAGGTAAACCAAGCCAACCCAAGCCAAACCAAGCAGGACTTTGTTTCACGGAACCAGAAACACGGAGGTTTCTGTGTTCTGCGCTCCTTCTTCGTTTATTTTTGTTGCTGATATATAGATTCATTCACTGACTGATTTATCGAGCCTTTGACACCAAACGAAGAAGAATAACAATAGGAACGGAAGCGTAAACGTGTCCGCGCCTAAATTTGCTGCGTTCTCAGGATTCACTTGCGGTTCGCTTTTCTGGTGGTGTGTTTCTTCCATCTTCCAGTTTCTCCTCTGTCGTTTCGCGAAACAAATTACCCTTTATCACCACCGGCCGGACATCTTCAGGAATGCAAACGCGAACCGTTGAAAAATGTTTTGCGAAGAAAAAAAAAAATAAACATGTGTGCGAGAAAAAAAAAATGAAGCTGGTGACCGGACAATAAATTGTTCGTACCAGAGTACTGTCGTGCACAGCGGATCTGACAGGGTCGTTACTCTAGCGCTGTTCTTGCAAAAGGAAGTGTCGGTTTGAAACGTCTTCAAGGAGCGTCAGCAAGAAAAAAAAAAAAAAGAAACATGAAGAAGAAGAATGAAAGAAACAGGCGAACAGTTGATTTATAGCAAAATTGGCTTCGGGCCTACGTGGAAGATGGGTTAGAACTCTGAAGTGGCCATAAAGCGCGAAAGCCGAGTTGGATCGTACACGGTCGCTTCCGTGTCTGCTTTGAGCGTATTTCACACGTAAGAGCTAGCACCGCGAGAAAGCGGCAAAAAAGAGGTAATGCTGAAATATGTCTATGCAATATATATATATATATATATATATATATATATATATATATATATATATGTATAAACTGTCGTGGACGCAAGGCCGGTTTCGCGTGTGTACGAGTAGGTGATAAATCGTCGCCTGACACGGCGAAGTTTTGAATATATTTCTGCGTCTGTTGGTGTCGCTTTCGCGTGCCATAAATTTTGGCCGTCTCTCGTTCCGTAAACTATTCGCTTGTTTTATTATTTTTTCCCCTGTTTTTAAAGTTGTTTATTTAAGCTTGCCAGTTTGAACGGGTGCAATATTGCGACTGTGTGTTCTCACGTTCGCGGCCAGAAACTTCCAAGAGTTGTTTACGTTATATTTGCCGATGGAAAAGAGAGAGAGATAAGTTTTTTTCTACTATATTGTTGCTTTTTGATCGATATTATACCAGTTACGTACCTCTAAGCATGATGTGTGCGTTTTCTGGCTCTTGCGGCACGCCTACGCAAACATCTGGGAAAGTAATGCAGACTTAGGGGAATGCAAACTTTCGCCGCCAGAGGGTTTGATGTTTCCGTTTATTTCCCGCACAGCTGCTGCCATCTGTCGGAAACAACGACCGGAACCGTTCGCGCGCGAGAAGAAAATTTATGTTTGCGCGCGACTTGGTGGAAAAGCTCTTTAACGAGAAACTACACGTATACGCTTGCCGCGGCGCGCGCAAGCACGCGCCCACGCGCCTCGCGCATGCGCATATGGTGCAGGACAGATCGTACGCGTTGAAGCGCGGCACGTGATCGTCCAGATATCTTCTCCGGACAAATATCGGTGCTCTGGCTGCCTCGCAAGAACACGAAACCATGTTTACGAAGGCGAAAAATAGTGAGCCATGTGGGCGCGCGCTGGCGCGCGTCTTGCAGGTTTAAACCGTCATTAGTCGCGAGGCGCGGTTACGGTGGTAAAGGTGGAGGCGCGGGAAGGCGCGTGGGCGCGAGCTGTCGCGCGCCGGCGCGCGTACGTGTAGTTCGACCTTTAGAGTAAACCAACCACCGCGTCCTTAATGGTCGGCGCATAGCTAGGCGCTTTTTTAACGGCGACCTCATGAAGGTTTTTTTTTTTTTTTTTTTTTCCGGCGTACTTTCGAGTTTACGTCGCTCGATGTCAACCGCGTCTCTGTTATGGTGCGTAGTGTATCGCGTGGTATATGACCCTGGCCTAGATGTGTTTGTTATGGTTAACGGCGAAAAGTGGGCAGACCGTAGTGTATGTTTTGAACATAACGGCAGCGTGGTTACCGTGCTGCGTAAAAAGGGACGTGTTGACGCCAGACGATGCCACGCTGTAAATGCGTCAACATGCGCTTGACGTGTGTCGTAGCTTTATAGAGGCGCGAACGTGTAAGTGGAGCTGCAGACTTTAGGGGAGGTGATTAGACGGGACGGAGCAGTCTGATATACGACTGAGCGAGTGAGAGAAGGCGATAATGAAAGCGAGGAACGGTGTGATTGAGTGAATATGAAGAATGAGAGTGGTTCGGCGAGTCAATGGTTGAGTGTGGCAGTGAGGCGTGAGGAAGGCGAGTGAGTGAGTGAATGAACGAGCCAATGAGTGGGTGAGTGAGTGAGTCGGAGGACGACTGATTGGAGGAGTCTTCGAGTGAACGAGTGAGTGGATGAATGGGTGGTTTGATGATTGAGCGCATGAATAAGTCAATCGGAGGACTGAATAATAGAACAAGTAGGCTGATGGGTGAGGGCGTGAGTCTGTCGGTGAACGGGCGAGTGAATGAGTTAGTAGATGGATGGATAGATGGATGGGTGGGTGAGTGTATGCATGAATGAATGTAGTTAGGAGCGGATGAGGGAATGAGTAAGTGGATGCTTAAGTGCATTGAATGAATGAAGGGTATACAGCTAGCGGATGGGTGACTGAGGGATGCAGCATGTGTTTTCGTGGGTGAGTGGATAGGTGAGTGAGTGATTGAGTGAACGAATGTTCACTTAATCACTTAATTTAAATAATTAATAATGTCGCATTGTCTTAGTAGTGCATAGCCGCATCCATATACGGTGGGCTGTTGCCATCTCCTTGTTCTAGCCTGTTTGAAACTCGTACCTGTAGTTTCACTGGATAATGCAGACTTGTGTACACCAGAAAGATGTGCGATTCCTTTTCCTTGTTGCGCAGGCGGGATCCTCAAAAAAAAAAAAAAAAAAAAAGGAAGTATGCGTACTATTCGACTCCAGAAATGCCCGTAAATGTCAGTAAACGCAGAACTCCAGGCTCAGGTGAGTTGCGTGAGCACGCATATGCGCTTCCTGACCTCTTTCGAAAGCAGAACTTAGATAGAAAAGAGGGAAAACGCCAAGATGTACTAACATGAGATATTCTGCAGTCTTGTAGTTTTATGTCGATCAACTACGTACATCGTATTTCTTTTTCTGACTACGTCCGTCAGCCTGTGATCTATCCGAAGCGTCTCAGTCTATTTGCGAGCACAAAAAGAAAGAAAGAAAGAGAAATAATAATACGAGAAAAAAAAATGAAACAGCTGTGATGAACCTAGTCAGAAAGGCCGCTGAATATGTTATGCCTTCACGTTTCTTCTCTCTCTCTCTCTCTCTCTATCCCATAGCGCCCCCCCCTCTCCCTATTCGTATGTCTGGCTTGAGGCGGAGCACTTTTCAATTAGCGGAATGGCGAATGCATTGTTTTTGTTTCTTCTAACGTTGTTCGTGCGTTGTTTTTAAGGTGTACGCGTGATAGGCGGTGTGCGCGACGATAAAGCGTTTTTTTGCGCAGCATCGGTTGTGATTTACGCTCTTTTGCCGCGCTTAATATTATCGACTGCCCGGCACTTGTCGGCACTGCGCGCAGCTGTCTGCGATGGAACTCTCTGCCATTTTGTTGCTCTCGACTCGAACCGCCTCTTACGTCAGCGCGCAGGCTGTTAGTATACTATTTACGATTATAGCGTAACGATTGCTTTGCGAGCCCAATGTGCGTATGGGACGCAGCTGACATTGATGAACTTATGTTGTGCCGATTCCAGCTCTAATCACGTCGTTAACGTCAGCTTGCAAGACCATTTACGATTGTAGCGTAATGATATAGCCTTGCCGAAATTTGCATATATCGCGGCGTTCCGTGTTAAGTTTGGTGATCGGCCTCTCTCCTCTTATACAAACTGCCTAACCGAACCACTGTCCACTCGTCTATTCATTATTTAGAATAAGTTATTTACAATTTTATTTTCGCTTTGCGCGCTTAACAATGGCACGAGCATCACCATTGTTCAGGATGTTGCTGGCGGGCGTAATAGTAACTTAAGTTATGCTGACCGGCTGCTCTGAAAGAGTCCTTTTTTTTTTACTGCGTAAAGTCTGGACATACCGTTAGTTAACGCGTGTAAGCTTGTTTTTTGTTTTTGCCGCGGTGAAGAATTCTCCAAATGGTGCGTGCGTGCCGAATTATTATAATGGCTATTTTGCGGGAGGAGCAAAGATTGCTCCAATTCGAATCAAGTGTGTCTCATTTGTCTTTAAAATTGCCCGAGTTGCTCCAACGCACCAGCGTGCATTTATGCAAATGGGTCTGCGAGCGTGGGCGTTCGTGTGATATAAAGAAAAATATGAATGAATGTCGTTACAGGGCAAGCTGGCATGTTTTAACGTACCCCGTCGCTGAATCTTTCTCGCCGAGGTGAGAACAGCATGAAGGATTTCATTATCGCGGAACAAGGGGAGTGTCTCGTGATGCACTCGGCCACTATAGTTTCGTAATTTATGGGGCTTTGCAGACAACGGTTTGATTTGGAGCGTCCCACGTGTCACTGTGCGGTTTCGTACCCATATCACTCACTCACTCACTCACTCACTCACTCACTCACTCACTCACTCACTCACTCACTCACTCACTCACTCACTCACTATTCACTCACTCACTCACTCACTCACTCACTCACTCACTCACTCACTCACTATTCACTCACTCACTCACTGACTCACTCACTCACTCACTCACTCACTCACTCACTCACTCACTCACTATTCACTCACTCACTCACTCACTATTCACTCACTCACTCACTCACTCACTCACTCACTCACTCACTCACTCACTCACTCACTCACTCACTCACTCACTCACTCACTCACTCACTCACTCACTCACTCACTCACTCACTCACTCACTCACTCACTCACTCACTCAACTCAACTCATGCGTAAGCGCAGCACACAATCTGGTTATTTACGTCGCTTGGCCCAAAAAAGGAGCCCCATGGATGCACGCACGCATCTACGTGCTTCGAGAGAACGCGAGGCCAGAACGAAGAAAAATACAGCACGCGCTGCTCGCTCCGGGTGCGAATGCCAACGAGCGGAAAAGTATCCGGTCGAAGAGGACGGCCAAGTTGAACGCGTCGCGCGACCCTGCTCGGCGTAATGGAGAAGCGTGCAAAGATAAAAAAGAACAGAAAGCGTTGCGAGCTTTTCGACGCTGCGGGCGCGAGCTGGATTCATTCCAGCAGAATTTCCGCAGTGCGTTCTCTCCCTCTTTTTCGGCGCGTCGCGAGCTCTTTTCGCAGTTCGGAAGAGAGGAGCGCGTAGGACGCGCACGTGCGCTCCGAAACTGTCGCGCGCGTGAATTTCGTAACGTTCTCTCTCTCTCTCTCTCTCTTTTTTTTGTTATCGTCTGGGTGCGATCGTCTAGCGAGGAGGCTCTTGTAAAGATCGACCAGGCCAAGCTGTGAACTCTGTAGACATCGTGTATAGATTACCCGATAAAAGGTAATTTAGACAGATCGAGACTGCGACGTCTCAACCTGGAAAAGCGTATTCCTTAGACGTTAGGCAAGAATCAGCGCATTCGTCAGCGCGCGACTGTGACGACTGTGACGCGTTAACAAAGGAGCTCGCATCGAGGCGACGACAACCACCGCCATCCGTGGATACGGTAATTACCGTGGAGATCACTCTATGTGATCCTGATCCTCACAAGAGGGCCCACGCATATTCAAGAATGCGGGGGCGGTGGTGCGACATTGGAGGCGGGCCCGGCGGAACGGTGCGTCAACGTTGGGAGGAACGTTGCGAACGATTCAACGATTGTGATTGGCCGAGCTACCGTCATCAGATTGCCCAGTACAGTCTCCTGGGGAAGACGACGGTATTAAAAGCGGAAACGTGTCGTGCAGTGAGGGTGGTTTTGACGTGTTCTGATGTGAACTCCGACGTTTCGTATGCTCCTGATGGGGTGGGCTTCCGTACAAGGGACCAGTGTATATAATGTAAATTAAACCATTTTTTTTCCTTCATTCGATCCTACGACCGGACGCACTCATTGATGGGCTTGGTGGGTTCCGGGCCCAAATGCCACATCGAGCCGCAACAACTGTCATTTGGCTTCAAATACTTGTATAAACATGGATTAAATTCCTGGATAAAGAATAATTTAGACAGATAGAAATTGTCATTGAACTTGAATTAGACGGCTTTGCCTTGTTGTAGACTTCCCTTTATGATTTATGATCAAGTTCGTTATCAAATGTGTTTTTTGTATAATTTGGTTGACCAGGACAGGTTGTAGACTATCTGTAGACATTGCGTAGGTTACTCTGTAATAGGCAAGTTTTGACAAGTCGAGATTGTAATTTGGCTTCAAATAGACTGCTTTGCCTTGTAGACTTGCCCTGATGATTATAGATAAGTGCACAGGCTTTTGTCAAGTTGCTTATCGAGCCTAATTTTGTCGGTCTGATTTGGTCGATCGGAACAAGCTGCAGACAATGTGTAGACATCGTTTAGGATGCTCGGATCAAGTTTCATTTATACAGATCAAGGTTAACATTTGGCTTGAAGTAGACGACTTTGCCTTCTTGTAGACCTCCCTTTATGATCATAAAAATGTGCACAACCTGTTTGTCAAGTTCGTTATCAATTCTATTTCCGTTGGTATAACTTGGCTATCAGGACAGGCTGTACACATCGCGTAAATTCCCCGATAAAGAGTAGTTTACACAGATCGAAATTATTATTGGGCTTCAAAAAAACTTCGTTGCCCTGTATAGGCTTGCCCCCTTATGATCATGTGTTAATACACAGGCCGTCTATTGATCAAATCCCCTATCAAGTTCAGAGCTGTAATGGATGGATGAATGTCTAAAACAGGCTGCAGCTATAGACATCGTAGGATGCGGCGCCTCGCAAAAAAAAAAAAAAAAAAAAATCCCTGTAAGTCCCTACAGTGTCTACAAATATCGCAGCAAAACGCCTATAGATTTTCGCTGGAGTGTCTAAATTTTCGTAGAAGAGAGGTCTGATGCGCTCTCCAGCAATGAGGCAGAGGCGCAGCTCCGCTTTCGAACGTAACAGCTGTCGCAATCGCACGCGTCTCTATCGCTTAGAACCTAATTTATAGCTGTCAGCTCCTTAAAAAGGACAACAAAGGGTAATGTTAGGGTGCATCGATAAATTACACTTCGAGATTGTCATTGCTGTCAGCGTTACTGCGAGCGGAGTCATGCTAAGGACGCAAATACGAAAAAACAGCCCTGAATTCTGGCGCCAAATTCCCCAGCAAGTATTTAATGAGCCCCGGCGTTCAGCTGTACACAATCAAGACGTGTAACGCTGTTCTGATAATAATCAGCTTTGGCGTTGAAAAGCTCTCGAACAGGAAAAAGAAAGACGACACACGTGTGTGATTTCTTCGGGTAGCATATTATCGCCCCAGCACACACAGATTCCACATTTCTTTTCAGCAGTTCTGACTGCACGCTCATTGGCGAAGAAGCAGCACAAGCAGCGAGTCTCCCGATCCACTGCGTATGCATATTTCATCACCCGCCCCCTTTTAGCATCATTAGCTGGGAGGTGACAGTTTTGCTAGCTGTTGCATTGTAGCGTAAAAAAGTTAGCGTGGACTTACAGCTGCTGCTTCTTATCTGCTTTGTGTCGGCTAAACGAATGTCGGCTGTTTTCGGGTGCCGGAAGCGGAAGTGAAGTCCTGTCGCTGACGCCTTCGCTTGTACCGTGCTTGTCGTTTGCGCTTCGCTGCAGGGGGCTATCCCGGAACCAAGCAACTAGAGCCGAGGGAAAGAAGACACTATATATACTGCTCTTGGTTCTGTTTGGAGCAGTCTGTCTTTCGCATCATGGAAGGGTTAATTGGGTTCCCGACTCTTAATTGCGTCAACAGACCTGTTTCTCAGTCCTTCCGCCAGAGGGCGACAGCGAGACAGCCTCTTGGTAGTTTCGTAACCGTTGCGTGGGCGGTCGATTGGGACATTTCCTCTTTGCTGAGTGGTTTTTCACACCATGGGAATATCTTTCTTTTTTTCTTTCTCTCTCTCTCTCTCTTTCTTTCTTTCTTTCTTTCTTTCTTTCTTTCTTTCTTTCTTTCTTTCTGAATTGGTTCTGAGAGTTTGAGAGATGGTGACGCTGTTGAACGGACAAAGGGCGAATGATAGAATGAATGAATGAAAGAATGAAAAGGTGAGTGACAAAGAATGTAAGAATGAATGAAAGAAGGAATCGGAGAATGAATGAATGAAAGAACGGATGGAAAACTAAATAAAAATTATTGGCGATGAACGAAACAATGTACGAATGAACGAATTAACTAGTAAAGGAGTCTACAAATTAGTTTAAAAAGAACGAGTTCAAGGATGAATGACTGAAAGAACGAAAGAATGGATAAAGCAACGAACTAATGAGTAAACAAATGAATGGGAAAAGCGCGGGAGTGAATGTATGAGCGAAGGAAGAAACAAATGCATTAAAGAACGAAAAAAAAATCAATGGGAGAACGAAAAACTGAGCAAGAGAACAAAACGGAAAGAAATAACGGTTCCCTAGCTTTAAGAAGGAATTAATGAAGGAATGAACTAATGCGCAGTGTCGTGAAAATAAACCAGTAAAATTTAATGAATCAAGCGGTGAAATTGAAACAAAATAAGAGATGGAGTCTCAATGCAAACGGGCCTGTTACGCCCGAAATGCCTGTTACGCCCGAGTGAATGAATGAATGAACGGAAGAGCCGAAGAATGAAAGAAGCGATGACAGTCCCGATAACGTGCACTTGGAATGACCATTTCGTCGCGCACAACAGCAATGTCGATACCTCTTTTATTCATGGGTCTTGTTCATGGAGGATCGCCTACGCGCTCGCCGTGGGTCTTGACCTCTAACGCATGCGCGTGAGGGCCCTTGACCTTTCCGTGTTGTCCAATAGGCGCCGAGCTTGCGCCTGTCCGCATCGCTTGAATTAGTGGGCGATCTTGACCCATCGCGTGCCGTATTTCATTACGCGCCGAACAAAAGGAGCCGCAGGCTCTGTCTATCCCCCAGAGAGACCTCTACCGGCGTTTGCGTTGCGGCCGCAATGTCGAAGCCCTTCTTGGGAGCGCGCCGAGGTGGAGAGTCGAATGAAGTTAGTCTGTCTTGTCTCCGGGGCAACGCGTTGCAGGGCGGTCTAACTATACAGTCGAACGCCTCTATATACAAAGAACGCATCTGGATCTGAATGACCTGCATAACGAATGAATAATTCTATCCTGGTTCTCTTGCGAGTGGTGGGGTGCGCAATCCTTACAACGAAGTGACTGCTATAAGGAATGATTTCGGAGGCCCCAATCACTTCGTCATAAATGCGTTTGATTGTGTACACCATTTCATACATTGCAGGCAACGCTATGGATGGCTTGCACTGACGTCATTGTAGCCGCCATGTTGGTGCACCGACACGATGATAAGCTTGGTCCGTAACGTCATGTGAAAGCTTTCAATAAGATGGATTGGACTGAAGTGCTCGTAGTCGCCATGTTGGTGCACCGACACGATGATAAGGTGGGTGCGTGACGTCACGTGAAAGCTATCAATACGAAGGCTCTTCTCACTGCTCGCATTTGCGGCTAAGAAATAGTGCGTCGCACATTAAAGATACAACTTCGTCTCCGTCTCCTGCTGCTCCTTGCTCCCCCTGCCTTCACGCGCATGACGTCACGATTAAAATGGCGTACGCGCTCTGTCTGGCCACGGCGCTCACGATACCTTGCGCAATGTCACTGCGCGTGGTCGGGTAGTGCGATTGCTGTCATGCCCTTGAGCGTTTGGACTGCCATGGGCAGTCTGCTGTGATTTCCTCGCTTCAATTAAAGTGAAAGCGGCCGAAAAAAATTGGCGGACGCTTAAGCTTCGCCTTTAAGAGTGAAACGCGACAGCGTTATCGGGCCCCGTTCTCATCGCATTTTTCTTTCAGTGGGCTTCACTGCAACACGGAACGTGGGAAAGCCAGCTTACAAGACCAAGTTTACACCTATTCCCTTAAAGTCGGCTTCACTGTTAAACAGAAATTCATTGCTGGGAAGACGTTTTTCCAGGAGCAATATAAGTCGTCTTATATTAAAATGTGAAGGCCCTAGCACCTTTTTTTATTATTTTATTGTTAGCTATTGCCCCGACGCGTGCGTGTGTCCAAAACGCATTAGGCAGGCGAAGTCCCAATTCGACCTGCCGAGGATGCGAGCGCCATCTAGATTGCATGTTCGTGACTAAAGTATCCGTGCGCGCTGCTGTTATAAATGCTGGAAAAGGGGTTTGGGGGGGGGGGGGGGGGGGGTCGAGTTTCCTCGTCATTCAAATTACAATCCGACGCCACCATGTCTGTAGGTTGTGGCTAAGTCGTACTTTGCTATTTTTTCTGACGGATTTTACTCGAGAAATTCAATTTTTGTTCACCAAGACCTTGCACCACGTGGAGTACCTGCGCGGTCGGGGTGGTTCGGGATGATTTTCTCCGCCATGGACGCCGACATCTACGCCGACGCCGTATTTTCTGCGACACTGCGCCCTTAACGCTATGGCGTTAAAAAGAGAGGGAAAATGCATAGATAGCGCACAACCCACCGCTCACGCACGACCGCCGCTCGCTGGCGCTCGAGGGCGCCCGTGTAGTTTTTCCCTGGTCATTTAAGGAACTGGGCCGAGGTCGGGTCACCGGCCGGGGCCGCTGGCCCTAGTCGCGTGCGGGGTGTCGCCTTCTCAGCACGATTATGCGTAATGATCTCGTATTGGCCCTCTCTCTCTATCTCTCTCTTTCTACCATTGTCTGTAGGCGTGGGATCGGCGCCATCTTTTTTCTATTTTAACGAACCGCAGGGTGCCTTCCGCGTATTTGTGTGATGCGCGCGTTGCTATATCCGCCACTGGAGGAGCCGCTCGCTGTATGTTTACCGAGATAACTTCTATTTTGCGCCAGTTGGCAAGCTACCTGATGATGATGATGATTAACCTCTACCATGGCTCGTACCCACTAAGGTATATAGGCCAAGAATGTGCATGCTAGCTCTGTGAGTTTATGTCTGCCTACATTCTTCCTATTTTCTTGCCGTCGAGTTTCCTAATAAACTCACTATAGAGGGACCTATGGCGCGGCGATCTTTCCGCTACGATGGGGATCGATGATAAGTAGTAACATGCATTTGTCTAATTCTCGTTCTTGTGGATGTAATATGGTATTATTATTATTGGGGTTATCTATATTAAGGTGGCTGACTTAAGTCATGATCCAGTCGTTAGGTCTTTAATAGCTATATCTCTCTATAGTTCCAAGCAATCATATATTTCTGAACGCACGAAAGCGGTATGTCTCTGGGTACACGAATCATCATCATCATCAGCCTATATTTCATGTCCACTGCAGGACGAAGGCCTCTCCCTGCGATCTCCAATTACCCCTGTCTTGCGCTAGCGTATTCCAACTTGCGCCTGCAAATTTCCTAACTTCATCATCCCATCTGGTTTTCTGCCGACCTCGACTGCGCTTCCCTTCTCTTGGTATCCATTCTGTAACCCTAATGGTTCACCGGTTATCCATCCTACGCATTACATGGCCTGCCCAGCTCCATTTCTTCCGCTTAATGTCAACTAGAATATCGGCTATCCCCGTTTGTTCTCTGATCCACACCGCTCTCTTCCTGTCTTTTAACGTTAGTCTTAAGATTTTTCGTTCCATCGCTCTTTGTGCGGTCCTTAACTTGTTCTCGAGCTTCTTTGTTAACCTCAAAGTTTCTGCCCCATATGTTAGCACCGGTAGAATGCAATGATTGTACACTTTTCTTTTCAACGACAGTGGTAAGCTTCCAGTCAGGATTTGGTAATGCCTGCCGTATGCACTCCAACCCAATTTTATTCTTCTGTAAATTTCTTTCTCGTGATCAGGGTCCCCTGTGAGTAATTGACCTAGATACACGAATAAGCTCTGCCAATTGTGTTATGTATAGCGCGCAACATTTTGTTGAGAATGAGCAATATCTGCAGCCGCCACGTGGTGCATGGTTCAGTGACTACGGCCTTCGGCTGCTGCGCACGAGGTCGGGGGTTCGATTCCCAGCCGCAGCGCGGTCGCATTTTACGAGAGCGAAATGCAACGAAGTGCTCGTGTACTTAGATTTAGATGCACACACAAAAAAAAGAAACAACAAAAAAGAATGTCCCCGCATATATTCCTGTAATAGTGTTTGTTCAAAACTTTGTGTCTAGCGCCGTTTACTTTTGGAGTACATTATGTATGCGGTGACGTACGTCACCGTATATGCCAGCCTGGGGCCACGACGCCCTGTCTGATCGATTTGGCCCACATTATGGGGCGCCGCCGCGCGTTCCAAATACGCGTTGTGTGCCGTACACCCGGCGTGTTTACGCATGCAGTCCCAGTGCGAAGAGGCGTGACAGCTTTGCGCATCACGGCTGAACATTTGCATACACTGACTCTGACTGCACAATAGAGTCTGCTATCGATTTTTGTTGTCTAGGTAATTTACGAAGTATGGTTGCCAGCTTTTATGTTGCGAGCGCCTTTTTTTTTTTTTTTCTTGATGAGTGTGGCAGGAGACGTAGTACCTGCATACATTTATTGAAGCTTTGTCTGTATGCGTTATTTTGTTAGAGTGATGATTGATTGATTGACTGGTTTGTTGGCTGACTGATTGATGGTCTCGTTGATTGATTGAGTTCGCTGTTCCAAAGCAAGTTCTGGACCGTTCGATTTGCATTCTGCCCCTGCATACGAGTACATTAGTATTTATTTATTGGCTGTTGCAACTCGGTGCTCATGGGATTGAGGCCGCCATATCTAGTAATCGAACCTTCGAGCTTAAGCCTAGCTGCGGAACCAATGAACAAATTATTGAATTAATCAGTTTTAGTTTGACATTTATCATATGCGTCCCGTTATAAGCTGTCGTTTTTTTCGTTTTTTTTTTCTTTTCTACTTTGTAACGGACTGACATCCACCGCAGTAATATAGCCTAACATTAAGAATTTGGCGCATTAGTCAGCGCTCGTCTTGTGCTCTTATCTCTGTCTGCGCCTACTTTTCGCGCCGCAGCTGATTATGATTCTTCCTCTGTAACTGGACAACCGGTCCCGTATTTCCCAACGATCTCATTTCAATTTTGAATCTTCTCATTCGCCGCGCGTGTAGGACCACTCCGAGGGATAATGGCATCGTGACGGCGTCCCATCCTCCTACAATAGACGAAAAAGTATGGAAAAGGAAATGGATCTTTACAAATACAGGGGCCCCATTTTATTTATATCGATCCCATTTTTCGTTGTTCTTTTCTTGTCTTATCATTCGGCGGGCGTGTATAGACCATATAGCCTGTCGGAGCCAACAACAAGTGACATAGGGGCAAGGAAAATCAAACAAATCGCTACAAAAGCGTATTCAATTCGAAAACGTTTTTGCGTTCATGTCGTCGTTCGTCATTAGTTGGAACCTATAGCTTGCACACCGGCGCGTCGCTGTTATCGCTATAATCGGCCATTCGGAGCGACGCGTAATAAAAAAAAATCACATCTGAAAATGAAGTGGATCGTTACAAAACCTTGCCTCGCTTCTGCCAGCTCAGCGCACGTCTCCTCCATTGTGCACTGCGCACCGCAGCCCAAGTCCCGCCTATGTAGTTGGCTCGCAAAACAGCAGTCGTTCCAGCCGGGCCGGGCAATTTCGGCGCGCTCGCGTGCACGTAAAACGCGACCGTCTCTGTATACGCGTCGTCCCCCCCCCCCCCCCCCCCCTCCCCCATCACACAACACGCGCGTCGGTCCCATTTGCTTCCCTTCCTCTTCACAACCACAACCTGTCCCTCTCTCATTTGCTTTTCTGTCTGTTCTTTTTCTCGTTCTGCATCGCATACCGTGTTTTGCATACGCGAGTGGCGTACGTTTCACGGCGTTCTCGTTTCGGCATTCCGTTTTGTGGTGGTCTCTTCAGCGTAAGTGCCGGAATCGGGACACCGGTGTTGTTGTTGTTGTTGTTTGGTGTGAGAAAAAGGTCGCGAGGGTTGATAGGGGTCTTTAGAAGCGCGCCGCAGTGTCCTCTGTTATAAGCGGAGTGCGGATACGTTTGCAGAAAGTGCGTAGCCAAATGGCTTATTGCAGCTGTTGCTTGAGGACGATTTCGCGGCGGCGCAAGCGTCTCACTGAATCGAAATTTTATAGAAGTTCGTTCTGCAAAGAAAGTGCTTTTGGCAAGCGAGTCGGGAAGGCTCCTTCTTATTTCTATCTCTGGGTGACCTGCGGCTTTTTTTGTGTGTTCCAACGGCCGTATTCGACTTTTTAATTGTTTTGCTTTAGTATATGACATCTTCCCTCTTTCCTTCCCTTCTTCCTTTATTTAATTTCTATGTTCCTTTCCCCTTTTCCTGAAGCTGTGATGTGAAGTCGTTATGCGCCTTCCGGCTTTCAGGTGCCAGCCCGTTCCTCTCGTGTCGCCGTATCTATGTGGTTTCAAAGCAACTATTAATAATTCGTTCTCTCTTGTTTTCCTGTGTCTTGTATGTCAGCTTTGTGTAAGCAAGAAGTCGGTGAGCTATAGGTTGATGAAATACGGAGCTGTTGGAACTTGCCTCACCAGGACAGAGCGCAGTTTGACCGAGCAGTACGTGGGCGACTCCTCAAGAAGAGAAAGAGATTGTGGTTGAGAATAGTGTCTCTTCCTCTTCACAACCACAATTTCTCTCTCTCTTCTTGAGGAGTCGCTCACGTACTGCTCGGTCAAACTGCGCTCGGTCCTGGCGAGGCAAGTTCCAACAGCTCCGTATTTCATCAACCTATAGCTCACCGACTTCTTGCTTACACAAAGCTGACATACAAGACCCTACAAAGCTGTCCATGAATTCTCAACTGCGGGTCTCGACTCTCTTCTGTAATCATCAAAGTCTGTCCGTGTTAGGTGTGGTGTGTGGGCTGTGGCTTAACTCTTTTTCCCTTTCCCTCTCTCTCCTTCTCTTCAGCGGATAGGGGATGTGTCCTTCCCTGAAGAATAATTGCTAGACTGTTTTCTATTTGCCTTCGTATTCATGTGGTGCTTAAATGTTTTCATGAAGCATACTCTCTTATTGCAGAATTCTAGCCAGTCCGCCAACGTATTACACTTTACGGAATACCCGAACTCCGGTTACGCCGAAGGCAGCGATAGCGGTGGTAGTGCCATCTTGTGACTATTTCTTCAATCGCAACGCCCGAGAGACAGTTTTGTGTTGCGTCATGGTTTTCTCAGAAAGGGGGAAAAATGAGGAAAAAAAAAAGAACACACACGCGTCTCCGGTATGGTATGGTATGGATAACTTTATTTGGGTCCTGAGGAATCAGTCTGGGACTGATGCGGGCCGCTCCCACGTCGGGACAGAGAGGCCGAGCCCCTCTGCCGCCACACGGGCCCTCTGGACAGCCCCGAGTTGGTCCGCCAGCACTTCACTGTGCAGCATGCGCTGCCACCACCGTTCACCTTGAGAACCATCACCGGCCAACGCCGAGCAGCGCCAGAGCATGTGTTCTAAATCGACCAAACCCCCACACTTAATGCAATAGACTGAAACCCCACAGTCCGGATTAATTTTATTCATGACTACCGGGTTAGGGTACGTCCGTGTCTGCAAAAGCCGCAATGTTACCGCCTGTGGCCTATTTAATTTAGAATGTGGCAGGGGGAATGCCCTGCGTTCTAAGTAATAGTGCTTGGTGATCTCGTTGTAGGTTAACATCTGGTCCCTGAACTCAGGAGCGGGAGATACAGCCCCATCAGGGAGGGCACGGCACACTAATCCTCGTGCCTCCCTGTGCGCCACCTCGTTGAGGTTACGCGGGGCTCTCTCTACTGACCCCATGTGCGCCGGAAACCAAGTAACTGTATGCGGAGTGATATCCCTACCCTGCAGCAGTCTGTAAGCCGGTTCCGCAACAAGTCCCTTCGAGAAGGCTTTAATCGCAGATCGCGAGTCAGCGTCTCCGGTAACCCGGTTGGCATTCCGTTGAGGGTTTACGGACAACCAGAAAGTACCCATTGTACGTAACTGCAGTTAACATGACTAAGTACATGTAATTATAATTACGCTGGAGAACAGAGCGTAGGAAATTGCTGTTAGTGAGTGCTAGCTTATCCGGTATTCCGGTAAACGTAGGTGTACTTAGTGTTTTACCGGATGGGCAGAGCTGTAAACGTGAGCGGCCGGAGTGGTGCCTCCACCTGGTGGCTTAGAGTTCAACCAGACAATCACCAAGTGTATTCTATTTAACGCGATAGCGTTAAGGGCCCCGTGTCGCAGAAAATCCGGCGTGGGCGCGGGCACGCCGGCGTCGTTGTCGGAAATAATCAACCCGAACCACTCCGACCGCGCAGGCCTTCCGCGTGGCGCAAGGCGTTAGCGAACAAAATGTAATTTATTCACGTAAAATCCGTCAGAAACATTGTAAACTACGACTTAACCACTACCTACAGACGTGATAGCGTCGGATTGTAATTTGAATATACGTGAAAACATAATTCTCTTACGCCAAAACTCGAACACATACTCCTTTTCCAGCATTTCTACAATTAATACAGCGGCGCGCCGCGGTTTCTTCCTTGCAAAAACACCATCCAGGTGGCGCTCGCCTCGGTAGCCGCTCGCGCAGGCGAAGTTGGACAAAACTCTGCAGTTTCCGGGAAGCCTGATAAGCAGCCAGGGATCTTTGAATGCTATCGCGGTCCAGTCTTTAAAGGCGAGCTCAAGCGTCCTCCAAATTTTTTCGCTGCTTGTCTAAATTTTCGCAGTGTCGTAATTGCGTCGCGATTCGCCGCTGTGGAAAATTTGCTCCTGCAGCGAAGGAGAATACACTTGCTTGATGCAATATTACCTATAGCTGTGTTTGTCTCGTTCAGCTCTGCGCCACCAGGTGATACCACTGTTAAGCCGATCACGTTTACGCCTCCCGCCCATCCGGCAAAACGCCTAGTCCGCCTGCGTTTGCCGGAATACCGGACAATCTAAGATTTCACTAATTTCCCACGGCAAACACCGGACTCGTCGCACTGGAGTCCCGTTCATCTCGACCCGGTGTTGTTTTCCCACGCTGTCCTATGTTGACGTTGGTATGGGCTATAAGCTATTTATCCAGCGCATTCGCCTTAGTTCTGGTTTCCTTGTTGCATTTTTTGACGTTTTCCTTTTGTGTGTGTGAGTGGCCTTTTGCGAGTCTTCTCTCGCCATCGATTAGCGTTCGCGGAATTGGCTTTTCCAGACGCCTCCGCGGTTCTCGGTGAAAGAAAAGATCCGAGTCCGTGCCAAGGACGAGGTGAGATAGCGGTTCGTCGCGAGGTCAACTCGATATATTGACCGTCACTCTCCATGGCCGGTGATTATGCTGTGTATGGATTTTGTCTCTGCTGTAAGAATGACCGCGCGTTGTATACTTTCCTGCTGGAGCTGTGTAAACATTCGGTCCGGTTGTGTCGCTGGGGCAGCGCTCCGGAATAGCCTCGTTGTAGCCCGGGGAAAAGAACTGGGGGAAAAAAGGGAACGCGTCGAAGAGCACTTGGAATAATGATGAGAAGCGGAGATTAGGGAAACCAACCGCGAGGCCCCTGTCATTATTGACAGTCGAGATTCGGAACTCTTATTCCTAATGAAACGGCCGTTGAATGGTGTAGCAATAAAACCTGGCCGCATATACGGCATGGAGAAACATACGACATACATATGCTCAAACATATGCGGAACTCCACGGCGACGGCGACGGCGAAAATTCTCTTAGAGTGTCCATGTAATTGCTATCGCAATAACATAATAAGGACGATCGAGCTATCGCTTACATGATTTGTCATGAAACTGAATGAGGGCTGCTTTTACCATTTATTTCTCGTTGAGACGCAAAGTGAGTAGCAAGGGCGCATACGGATCGAAGTGAGTGGTATGGTCTGATGTTGGTGCTGGCCATGTTGTCATGCAATCGCTGTAACCTGCCATAATGGACAGCGCTATAATATACGCGCATGCGCAATTGGAGCTAACGCATCGCGGTACTGTATATGTGACGTATCGTGCAACGCTAAATATCTCTATGATATCCTCTTAGCTAGACCATATACGCCCAAGGGTAAAAAAAAAAAGGGGGAGGAGGGGCGAGAACCAAAGAAGTGTTCCCATTAGGAATTCGATTCTTCGTGCGCGAGTAGCGACCTTCATCGGGCTGTTGCTGTCGTGGTTTTGTAATTCCAATGGTCTCATCGTTGTCGTCGGGCGGTCGAAGTGCCACCGTCATACCTTCGGTGTTATCTTCGCTACCATCTTGCCTTCATCGTGCCGATCTCGGCGTTTGTGTCGTATACCTTAATGATGCAGTCGTCGTGCCGGTCTTGTCGGTATACCGTCGTCGCCCTCGGGCCAGATATCGCTGCTTATGCAGTACTTATCGCTGTTGTGGATAGCACTTCAGGCGTTCCCTGCAGTGATTCTTCAATCATCATCATCATCATCATCATCATCATCATCATCAGCCTATATTTTATGTCCACTGCAGGACGAAAGGTTCTCCCTGCGATCTCCAATTGCTAACCCTGTCTTGCGCTAGCTGATTGCAACTTGCGCCTGCAAATTTCCTAACTTCATCGCCCCACCTAGTTTTCTGCCGTCCTCGACTGCGCTTCCCTTCTCTTGGTATCCATTCTGTATCCCTAATGGTCCACCGGTTATCTATCCTACGCATTATACATGGCCTGCCCAGCTCCATTTTTTCCTCTCAATGTCAGCTAGACTGTCGGCTATCCCCGTTTGCTCTGTGATTCACACCGCTCTCTTCCCTGTCTCTTAACGTTACTCCTCAGTCTGCGGTATATTTTGTTAAATTCTTCAGAGCAGTTTCTTTCCAGAAGGCTTTCTCGTCGTCTTCGCATATTCGTCCAGTGTTTAAGTTGTCGCCGCCTACCGCCATTTACTATAGAAACACGCTCGCGTAGACCACCGTTTGTTGGCGTACGTCGCGCGACCTTCGCACTCACGTCTTGTGGCACGCTGCGTAACCCCGCAATTTGCGTGATGGTTAGGCTGGATACATACCCTCTTGTTTGCCAGCCTCCGCCGCGATGTAATCGCTGTGACGCGCTCTTCCGGCTTCTACTGACCATCGCGCCGACTGGTTTTCTGATGAGGGCGTAGGGGTGCAAACACTTCGTTCTACGGGGCTGCCGCGAAAGTACACTTTAGCGAAGGGCAAGGAGTCGCAAATGAAGATGGGAAAGAAACGGAAAGAAATAACTATTAAAAGAAACCAGCCAATCAAGTACGAAACATAAAAAGAAAGAAAGAAAGAAAGGAAAATACGCACTCTTGTTTTGCCAGTATGCACACACTTCATTACTTTTGTTGTCGCCGAATGTTGAGCATTTTTTCAATGTTTCTTGAGGCACAAAGTGAAACCATTCACTGTGTGATGTCGATGTCGAGTCAGGCACGTAAGCACTTGTTCTTAAGCGGGTCGACGCTACGTTGCCATGACCTGTTCGTGCTTGTGTTGTTTTGTATATTTTTTATACGCAAGCGTGTTGCAAATTTCTTTCGTTGCTTTTTTTTTCTTTTTTGCTCTGTTATCATTGTCGGCTAAGATTTCCGTGCAATCGGCCCTTTTTTGTGTGTGTATATATCGCAGCTAATAAACAAGGTGGCTTTCACGTTGCACTGCCTTTGAGAAAATAGAACTACTTTTAAGTGCTATAAACTTCAATATTAATCAAGTGAACAAGCAAGAAAAGAAAGGAAGATAAACCGACCAAACAGGCTAAAGCAAAAAATAATAAAATAATGCTAAGAAAGTTAAATCCCTCTAGTCTGCGCAACTTGACCCGCGGCTTACCATTAATCTTGGTGGGTTCGTTAAGTTATAGAAAGAACGGGAGACGTCGGTTGGAGGAAACCACGGGGCTTGTGCTTCAGACAGCAAGCGGGGTTGGTTCCCCCAAAGTTTCGTATGCAGATGCGGCTGTAATGAAGAAACTCTTGTGTTTCTTTTGCTCCAGTGCAGTTCCGCAGATTGCGGGACGGAGCTGATTTAATGGAAAAACGAGGGCAACCCGACGCCCAGCGCCTGATGAGAAAAAAAGGAGGCTTAGGATTTGTCTTTTTGTAAAACACGCACGCTCTCATACACACAAAGAAAGAAATCTTACCTGTATTCCTTTAAGGGCCTTGTCGAGTATTAGGTTGTTTGGAAGTACGTAGTAATGGGAAGTAGTATGGTAAAACCATACAGTAATAAATAAGTAATTGTTATCGCCTCTTAAACGAGTAATGAACGACCGTCAGCGGTTGGCGCGTCGTTGAAAATTCAGAGTTTGGGAGCGGTGTATTGACCGCTGTACTTCAAGGTTGTCATCGACTAAAATTAGTTTGAAGTTTCTTTCACCTCTGGAGCGGCGAGAAACATTGTGTCCATTGTGAGGTTAGGCATCGGCGTGGCTGGCGCGTTCTCTCTCATTCATTCATTCATTCATTCATTCATTCATTCATTCATTCATTCATTCATTCATTCATTCATTCATTCATTCATTCATTCATTCATCACTGCATTTTCGGCAAACTTGGGATACAGACTCAAGTATACACCGTACAATAAACATGTCAGGCATCGCGGCACGAACACATACACATTGTATCAAACCTGTGTTTGTGAGAACGAACTTATACGGCTGTCACACGCTCGCTTTCGTATACACCGTTGGAACAAAAGGCCATTGAAATCCTCCAGCCCCATTGTCTCCATTCCGCGAGCTCTCGCGAAGTAGCTAGTTATTAAATCCGCCTGCCTTTTTTTTCAATGTTCATTGAAATCGAGCTTGCGACTGCTGTGTAAATCACATGTTCCTGCGAGTGATTAGTGAGTGGAAATAACTACCTCGAACTTCTCCGCTGTTAAGAACCAGTGTATTATTATTATTATTATTATTATTATTATTATTATTATTATTATTATTATTATTATTATTATTATTATTATTATTATTATTACTGTTTCATTTTAATGGAATTTCTCGTACACCCTCTCCTGTGTCGACCGCAGCATTTTACAAAATAAGATATATACTGCAGGTCATCTCAGGTGCAAGCGGGAGTGAATTTCAAAAGTTGATGGATAGTAATAACAGCGAAAATAATATGCTGAACAATGGGAGATGCTTTGCATATTAAACCCCCGGTGGTCAAAGTTAATGTGGAGTCTTCCACTACGGCGTGTCTCGTAAGCATATCGTGGTTTTGGCACGTAACATTCCAGAGTGTAATTTAAATTTTTTTTTCTTCCACGTGTTAACGAATTCTGTATTGCCAACACTTGAGCAGTTGTTTTTCTTTGTTAGCTGACACCGAAGTTGCTTCAGCCTTCGCTTTCGCGAAAAACAATCTATTCCTGGAAGATTGGGAAACGAAAGTTGGCCCGCCGAAAGTTGAGATTGCAGGCACGAGCTTAGCAGAGGCGTACGCGAAATGAATAAATAAATACATAAATAAATCAAAACGCCCGCGCGGCAAAGATCAAGGCGATTAGCTGGGAACTCCAGTTTCCAGTTTTTGCTACTTTGAACCGCAGTGTTTCATTGTTTTAATTCTTATTTTCGATTTCTTGCGGGGGTAGCGGCTCATGTGCTGCTGCCAAGAATTAATCAAATGTGTGGGAAGAAAGTAATGTCAATTAGGCCTTCAGGCAGATTGTCGTTGGATTTGTTGTTATTGTTGTGGTTCTTACTTGCGATTGCTAGTTATACTTGGTGTTCACGATGGTTCGTGTCATCTTATCTGAAGCCTCTAATCTGTCATATGGTAATGACGCAATAAACTAATAAAAATACAGCCGGAAATGTGCACACTGAAATATCCAAGGCAGCAGCTGTCATTCGCCTAGTCAACACGATTTGGCGCCAAAATAATAGCGCGTCGCGTAGGGAGACTACGTACGCACGCGACTCGTATGCCCCATACCGCTTCAGCAAATGCATAGGCTTCACGAAGGCGCCTGGTTATCTGGACCTTGCTCTCTATCACAAGTTCACCGACGTGCTCCTGAAATGGCGATTGGCCGAGAAAGGGAGCGTGCGTCAGCAGCACAGTTTGTGAGAGACACCTGAACTTGAGATCGCCAGTCATTTCAGTCGTAGTCTTTAGCCTTTAGCGTTTGACTGTTCTTAATAGAGAGTTCCAGCTTTACGTTATGCGTGGTACGTATTGTAGTCTACATAGACTTTACGTAACTCAGACGACCTCGGTTACAACCCCATGAAGTCATCGGACAACTAAACCAAGTAGAGCCTACGGGAAGTTAACTGTGTTCTTTAATTGAAATTGTTAAATAACAAGGAAAAGGAAAGTGAAAGTGGGCGATTAGATAACTTGAAGCAGGGGGAGCCGAACCCGCACCGTTCGCGTTACGTGTGTGGTGTTTTGCCAATCAGGCTACTGCGGTTACCATACTATACTGTCAAATATTTTTGGTATTCTTTGTATGAGCACATGATTATCCCCTGGGAGTGTTCGCTAGCGCCACTCTCGGGGGTGGCGGCGGATGCGGAACATCTTTTCAACCGCAGACGACGCGTCTAGTACGTGAACTCGGGAGCAGGCAAACTGGCCAATAAACCACAGTGCACTGTAAAATTATTTACACCCTTAAAAGCTAATAAGGGTGTGTCTTTAACTCGCGCCTTCACAAGGGTGTAAGTTATAGACATATTGTTACGGTGAGGAAAGCAGACAATGTCGACGACGGAGAAGAGGACTAAGTGGCAACAGCCTCTCGGTGTTCTCAGCTGCGGTCTATCTATCTCCTGTAAATACATCTTGTAAATAGTTTATACCAGTGACACCCTTACAAGGGTGCGAGTTATGGACATATTTGCACCCTTACGAGGGTCTGATTTTTAGACATATTTACACTCTTATTCAAATTCAAGGGTGTAAATTATTTTACGGAGTATATGCTAGGTTATGGTGCCAATCTGGCAGAGTCGAGACCCACATTGTGCAGTGAACCAGAAGAATGAGGGGAACCGATCTGCTTGATTGTCTTTTTGTTAGTTACAAGAACGTGAAGCTAACAGGTATTAACTGTTATCATTTTAATTGAAATGTAAAAATAATAGGGAAAGAGAAAATAAAGTGTAAGAACTCAAAAGGACGTGGCTAAGAAGGCAAAGCCATCTACAAAAAAAAAAAGTCTGCGGACATCGTGCGACCTGCCAAATTTATATGTGTAAGTACTAGCTAAGCTTCCATTTTTTTATTTTTGCTTTGCCGCATCCATGCGCTACTTCAACTATGCAGCGTAGAATCTGCCAGTATAGTGTTTATAGTAGCGTGACGTTGTCCTTTTCTCTGAGTGGCGTCACGCTATCGAAACAACTTTTTTTTTTTTAATTAGGAGCGTCTCATCGCGCACACGGGAGCCAAAGTCCTAATTAAGTTTGCAGACGTAACCGTTGATTGCTGCTTCTCTCTCGCTCTCTCTCTCTCTTTTTCAGTATGTCCTAATTACCCGAGAAAGAGGGATGGAAAAAGCCGAAACGGGCGACTGTCTCTCTCTTTTTTTTTCTTTCTTTGCTTGATGTAGTTGTCCGTTCTGTTATACGTGAATTGCCGAGGAGAGATTGAGGTGTAGAATACCTCGGCTACTCGATTTCTCTGTTATGCAGCAAAAAAGTGACTAATGGTGAAGCGAACTAATAAATGAAATAACGTAATGAAACTTATAAAGATAACGGCCTAATGGAGGGTTCACTTGATGTCTGTCCGAGCGGCTAGGTGAATGATATGCTGTCCAACCTGGATACACCCGTCGTGGCCGCTTGGCGGTTATAGTGTTGCGCTGCCAAGCACGAGGTCGCGGGATCGAATACCGGCCGTGGCGGCGGCATTTCGATGGGGGTGAAAAGCAGAAACGCCGCGTCCCGTTAAAGATCCCCTGGTGGTCAAAATTAATTTGGAGTCCCCCACTATATACGGCGTGCCTCATAATCAAATCGTGGTTTTGACACGTAAGACCCCAGAATCCAATCTAATTCAATTCAATTCAAACCCAGATACGACGAACAGCTTCGTTTGCTAAGTCAATAGCTCGTTATAATTGGACATGCCCTAGAAACTAAGGGGAATGAACCGAACAAGGTGCAGAGTGGACGCTTTATTCTCAAAGACGATGCACACAGCGCTTATTGCATGAAATCGATTCTTTCTACGTCTGTCCGTCTGTCGGTCTGTTTCATAACGTGCGAGACATTCGTTTAAGTCACACTCCTGTATGTAGGTTTGGCTACGTAAAACTTCACCTTGCGCTCGAACAAAAGTGAATACTCTCCGGGACAAATTTCGTCCCTCCTTCACTCCTTCCATTCCCCTCCCCTTCACTGAAGAACTGGGAAGCTGCGCTGCTCAGCTGGCAACCAAGCGACCAACGTCGCCCTTCAGGCTGGCCAAGGCAGCAGCGGTCAGCACTGGCGCCCTAAACCATAGCCTCCTTGATAAAGTTTATAGAGGAGGCTATGCCTAAACTAAGGGACCCACCCATCTTCGGACATTTTCTCAATTTCAATAAAGGTTTGCATCATCATCATCTGTCCTGGAAACGTGATGTCGAGAGAAAAAAAGAAAGGAAAAAAAGAAATAAAGCGGTAGAAAATGGAGGAATCCAACGTTGGTCCCTGAGCCTCGAAGTTCGGTATTTTTAGCAACGGAAACACCGTTTCGTTGTATCTTTCTGTGCCGCCTTCTTAACGGCCACCTGGCTCCAACTCATAACTGAATTATCGACGAGGCGGTAGCCGTAGCTTCGCTTGTTTCTGCCATATTTCTACCCGTCACCTTTTATCATTTCGGTCATATTTTGTTCACGCCACCTCTGTATTGCTCGCGCCTGTATAGCAAGAACGGCACGGTGCGGGAAACGGGACTATAAGGCCTCGCGTGACAACGCGTCGTACCCTATACCGGCCCATAACGCAGATTATGTGCAGTACGGCAAAACCTATGGGTCGCGCCACCCTGTTCAGTAGAGTGTAGTTCGCTTTCAAAAAAGAAATAGAAATAAAGTTGTTTTGCCGCTGCGCAACGAGGGCGCTACGTTATAGGCCTAATATGTGAACCCTTAAAAAAGAAGATCGAGCAATGCCAAATCTGTTACGACAACAATGTCAGCACATACAACAATGTCAGCACATACCATCGGCCGACAAGTCAAGTCTCGACGTCCGATGATTTGCTAGCTTTATTTACGCAAGAAGAAATGTCTTTCTTTTTTCGACAATACAAGAGGGCGCTACGTTTCAGTTATACAATTGTTACAGACGTTGCAGAGGGCGCTACGTTACGCAACTAACAAGGCAACAGTTGGGAACTAGACAACCAGAACAGGACTCCCCCCATTAAAAAAAAGAAAAAAATCTGGGGTTTCACGTGCCATAACCATGATATCATTGTGAGGCACGCCATGGACTCCCCCATTGTCCGCTTCCAGTCGCCCTCCGCGTGACGCAGCGAAAAAAAAAAAAAAGCTTTCGCGGAAGGATTATTAAAAGACAACGGGTGGTCCCTGATTCTCCTGCCCTCAAACCTGCAGCCGCGGTTCTCCTTATACTGACTGACCGTCGCGAGTCCTACATAGGCTTCCCTGCACTGCACGGAGTTGACGAGGCGGAGTTTAAAGCGTGCGCGCTATCGCTCCCTCTATGCATCGCCTCGTTATGTCGGTTTAAAAGCGTCACGAATCTCCATTACGCCCGCGCTCCTGTCGTATTCTCCGTTTCTTCACGTTTATATTCCGATCTCCGCGAGAAGCCGTTAGGAAGCGTTCGCTCGGCAGGCTCTCTCTCTCTTTCCTTCTATCGTGATCGCGCGAGCTTGTTGTTTTCGTTTCCTTTTGTCTGTGTAAGAGAGACAGGAGCGATAGCCGGCGTGCGTGTATATATAGTAATAGACTTTAATCTTCTTACCGGGTGGGCCGCACGTCGTCTGCCGAACTTGGTTCTTCGAGAACGAAAAGTGGCCCGCTACAATAGACGAACATCGTCGCGGCTTCTCTTTCGGAAGGCTGATTGCCTGGGCTCTTGATCGCCTAATGCCTTGTCGAGGCGACGGAGAAAGCGCGTGTCCTTCTTTTCGATGGTGGCGATGATGAAGTTAAAGGGAAGCGGCTACTGCGATGATTCGACAAAAAAAAAAAAAAAAAAAGAAGAGTGTATTTTTTTCTTTCTTCTTTTTTTTTTTCAACTGCGAAGCTTTCTTTCTGAGAAACCCGTAGGGGTTTCCTCTGTAGCCTTGTCCTATACAGTCGGGTGGATGACAAGTTTGTTTCGTTCAAGTCGTACAGTGCTATGGCAATAAAAAGGATCCCTGGCGATTTTTGCATTCCACGCCCCCGGTGAAACGCGGCCGCTGTGTAGCACAAAGCGCCCTACCGGACTTGGGCTCCAGTGTGCTCTATGAGACGTTCCTAATTAAAAAAAAATTGGAGGACGCTTAAGCTTCACCTTTAAGAGTGGAACGCGATAGCGTTATCGGGCTCCGTTCGCATCACAATTTCCTTTATGAGTAGGCTTCACTGCAACCCACAACGTGGGAAAGCCAGCTTAGCAAAGATCAAGCTTACACTGATCCCCTCAAATTCGGCTTCACTTTTGAACACAAATGCATCACGTGACGCTTGTCAGGGGAAAGGAGAAGAACATCACGCTTCTATAAACACTATGCTGGCGGATTCTTACGCTGCATAGTTGAGGTAGCGTATGCTTGCGGGCCAATCATAGCACTTAGCCCGTAGTTTCTCGTTGCGAACTGGGAACGAGCTAGGGAAGGAGTTCTTGCCGGCGACGACATTTCATCGCGCTTCGTTTACCGCTGTCTTCTCTGTCTCGGGCGCGGGGTCATTAGTCACGGTGACAGTCGGCCAGGAAAGGCGGCAGCACGGGTGCCAGAACGCTTGACAGGAAGAGCAACGGGGTAGTCTGTTTACCGGAACTACCGCAGTCGACGAGGGACGGGAAGAAGAAACAACATTGGCACGTTGTAGTGATGGCGGAGGAGAATGAAAACACTGGCAAAAGCGTGAGTTGAGAATCTAACTCTTTATTGGGCGATCTTGGGCGAGAACGCGGAACTCAGCCCCATCAGCCTGCAGTTTGCATTGCAGCGGCATTGTACCGCCCAGTGCATCCTCGAAAGAAATCGTCTGTATCTTCCATTACACCTTAACAGACGGGCTAGTAAATCGAAGAGCAAGTCTGTATAACAAGAAGGTAATTTCAGTGACTAAATATACTTGCAGTATTTGCGAAGCTAGTACGACTCAGCAAAATCTTGTAGCTTTGTACAAATGTTGTTTTGTAGATTTGCACTTGGGTGCGAATGCATGGCATAAATGATTTAAGAGGTCGGCGACGGGTTCTTTGAATATTGTAGCGTCAAAGATTTCGGAAGGGGATGTGGTGACAGAAAGGGGGTTCCGGAGGTTATCTGTCCTTGGGATGGAAGAGTTAAACATGGATTTAACATCATGACACCATCTTTACATTGGCCATTGGTGCGGGATCACGCGCAGGGTAGTCAGTGGATTGGCTTGCGTTGAAGGAAGTATGGCCTCCGAAATAGGGAGGCGTGCTGTCTTCGCGCGCCGCCGATCTCGGAGACAACGAAGGACGTCTTCTAGACGTCCAGTAGACTAATTTTTGTCTGGAAGCGCAACTTAAAGCCAACAAGTTTAGCGGTCGCCCGTCGGGGCTGGAACGTTGGCCTTCGAGATTTTTAGTGCCCGCAGTGCGAGTCCGCGTGCATCTCCGAGTCCATGCTTCTACAGTGGTGCACGGATTTATCGAGGCATCTCCTCCCACATAAAGCCGTTGCTCCGCTGGCTCATCTTCGATTTGTGCTGCTTCCTGCTTCTCTGCGAACACGTATCGCAACCGCCAAATGACGGGTAACGAGTATTGATGACCGACACGTGGCCGAGTCGCTGCCGGATTCGTGCTTCGTCTCCTGCCGGTCCAATCACGCTGATAGTGACCGCGCCGTTCTATCATGTCCGTGGGGTATACGCTTTTGTGCTTATTGTCGTGAGCGTCGCGGTCTTGGGGTCTTGTATAGTGACCGTCTCGCGCACATTGGCTTTGATTGGGTGGTACGTTGATTGATCGACCGGATTTGTTTTTCTTCTCAACTGTTCCTTGGCGCTAAACGCTTGCCATCGACCCCGTGGGGTTTCGTAGAAATATTACTAGAGAAAAACGTGGCGCTGCGATTGTTTAGCCGTTTTGGGAAGCGTGGGTGATTCCTGGATTTGCCTACGATGTGGCGTGGATTCGCAGACAAAATACGTCGAGCTTGTTCTTGCTGTGTCTTTTTTTTTTTTTTTTTGAAATCGTGTGGCAGGAACGTTTGCGTCACGAGGTTTATTTCGAGCATTTAAATGTTTTGCGTTCACGAATAATTCATTTCGTTGCGTGATATTACCGGCGCATAAGTTAAACAGGACACTTTCGAGCATGCGTGTCACTAAATCTAGAGGATGCTTTATTACTTTAGACTCACCAATTCTGAATATTTTGATATTATGACGTATACGTTTTCGTTTTGGACTTTCTGAAAACCATTTATTCGCCGCATTTAAAACTTCAGCGATACCAATTATCGGCATACTGTGGCCAAGCGGGGAAAAATTAACTTCAAGAACGTTAATGTAAGAATACACAAGATTGTATGGCTTAGGCTAGAAAGTTTAAGCAAAATCACGCACTCCCCTGGGACTAGTTAATTGTTTAGTGATAAAAGGGACGGAGCGCATTGCATTATGCAGCGACCAAACACTCAACCTAGCAAGTCATGAAAAGATTTTTACTGCGCGAAAAAAAAAAACTGCTCAAAATACGAGAAAACACCACGAAATCCGTGGCACGCGTCCGACTGGCGTAATGGCGTCGAGGTTTCGAATCGAAGTTCGAAACAACGATAGTATGGCTTTAACTTTCACCTCGAGCATAATGAATCATTTTCTTTCTAATTACGTTAAATAGAATTTTGGAAGTTTGTGTGTCTAAGTTGATTATCAGTATTTTTTTGTGCGTAATGCTTAAGCATTTCTATGCTTACCCAACGAGGAAAACCGTCCGTCCGTCCATTCTGAAAGACGATCGCTTTGAAGATAGCGCCCGTAGCAGTGAGCGACTTCACCTTCGTGCTGCCTCTCGCATAAGCGGTGAGAACACAGCGCTCACGAAGCTCTCAACACTCGACGCACTCTGTCCACATCGCAGATCGCTTTCAAGATAATGGCCCGCGCGGCCGGGCCTTACGCCGCCGGAGTACGGTTGATAACGGTTCATGATGGTTCGACGCTGCTGGATAAGGCGCTAAAGAGCGATAGTGGTTCATAATGATCGGAACGTCATCAGCGCCACCTGGCGACGCCGCCACCGGCAGTACTTTGCTTGCCTCGTGAATGCACCATAGCGCCACCGTCCGCACTAGTTCGTGTCGCCGCAGTGCTGTCGTTTGTACTGGCCGTATCAAGCATCGTAACACTGATAATGGCACCGGGCTGCGTGGCGATGAGCAAGTGGCTATACGCATGCTTAGACAACTCCCATAGGTGTCTCTGCGTGGATTTTTTGTACATGCTGCCCGATATCTGAACGCGGTCGTGGCGTCCGGTAGTCGAAGTCGCGACCTCGTATCCAACGGCCGAACGCCATTCCTTTGCAGACTGGCTGTGGAAGCCGCGGGGGGTAACGAGTTACACTAACAGCGCGGAAACGTATTTAGCGCAAAAATCCTGGCTCCTCTTCGCCAGCGACGCCAGCGTGTCTGTTGTATGACCAAGAGGTCCGCGTGAAAAAACAAAAGAAAAGGAAGAAAAGTAAACGCGTTTCCTGCACGGCTTGCCAAGATATTTTGCCCTTTCCCTCATCTCCTGCACACCTCTCTCAGATCCGCACCTCCTCGCCACATTCTGCGCGTGCATGCCGCGCAGACGCGGCGCAGTTTGGCGTCGCTGGCAGCCACCGTCAACGAGGAAGTGACATCTTCGTTTCCAGGCGTCTCTAGATGCGTATCATCTAGAGCTGCGTTTCTTCGCGAGCGGTATTGGTGGTCGTGCCCTTTTGTCAAAGCGAATTTGAACAATCCCTAGATTTTCTATTCAGGGTATAGACACTCTAGATAGATAGATAGAGACAACATATATTGATATAACTTTTTTTTTGTGGATGTTGAACAATCAACTTGAAAATCAGACTTCTGATAGTTTCTTTATATTTCTCTATCGATACTGTATTTTTCCACAAGCATAACCTATCAACATCATGTTTACTGGGTTTGATAAGAACTGCGTCGACATCTGGTCTCATAGACGTCAGCGGGCAGAATCTTGCTGTATGATATAGTTTATGGTTACACTTAATGTGTAGACTTAATAAATGTGGATACATTTCTTTTAGCGTCGCGAAAAAAGGATACCTGTAGCGGAGATGTACCCTAATAGTGACGCGCAGTGTGGGACGATCTGTTATAAGGAACTTCTGCTCTCTCAGCGTTTACAGCAGCCTACAGACGTGTTGTCGTCGCCACATTCCCACAAGTGTGCCGGCGGGTAAAGTCTGCCTGTGTTGGTCATGTCTCTACCAAGTGGGCGGTTATAATGCAACGGCTAATTGAGAGAGTGTCGGGTATTCCGGTAAACGCAAGAGGAGCTGGGCGTTTGGCCGGATGGGCGGAGGCGTAAACGTGAGCGACCTGCACGGTGCAGCCACCTGGTGCCGATGAGCTCAACCTGCCACACACACAGAGTTAATACAGCAGTAGTCAAGTGTATTGTACTTTGTTGCCGGTGTGAATGTCGGCAGCAGCCTAATTGTGAACGCGTTATCTTTCTAAATGTTTTACACTTTGTTACAGCAATATTAACTTTGTGTTTGGCTTGTTGAGCTCTGCGCCACCTGGAGCCTGGGCACCGTGCAGGGCGCTCACGTTTACGCCTACGCCCAGCTCGCTAGCGTTTAACGGAATACCGGACACGCTAAGACTCTCTATTTACGTTCATGTGCGAGTATTCTGTCACGTGTACTTTCTAAATCTGCACAGGCATAGTATACGTCTATTTCTAGACGTCTTCTAGACATATTTCTCTAGCGCATATAATCAGTTATACTATATCGGGCGTCTGATACACTAGCGGCAATCGTCACCTTCATCGGTCGCCTTTTATTTATGGCGCGCTCTGGTGCATGCGCATGTGCCTCGTTCATCGTGCTGCGTGCTGCGAGGCTAGAAAAAGAGAAGAATAAAATATAGCCTCTTCTGCTCCTGCCATCGGCCTGAACGGTTCCATGTCCTTTAGCTCGCCGGCTCACGCATTGTTATAGTGGACCAAACCTCGGTCCCTATGACTACCTCTGATTCCCCTATTGGTTTTTGGTTTTTCGTGCGCATGACCTATGAACGACATGCTACAGTGGTTGATATAAAGCCGTAAACGTTAAGATGCCTGTGGACGCGAGATTACCATAAGTATTTTTATTTTGTAAAAGTACTGTAAGTTGGGCGAGTTGGTCGCTATTCATCTTGAAACTGCAGCGCGCACACAAGAAACGAGGACAATAAGGCAAATGTAACAGACAGGCGCCTGTCTGTTACCTTTGCCTTATTGTTTTTGTTTCTTGTGTGCGCGCTGCAGTTTCAAGATGTATTTTTATTCTATGTACACTCATGTACACCCAATTAGCCAACGTGTGTAGGCTTTCACATTCGCGACGAATAACAAACAGCTGTGACGGAGATGCTCCTCTTAAGCTACGCACGGCGCGCGATGATATGTGTTGCAAGAAACTTCTACTGTCCGCTCGTATAAGAGTAGGAGGGGGAGGAGGAGAGAAATAGAGAATGCAAGGATGGTAATGAGAGAAGCGCACGCAAAAACTTGTAGCGCTAGCGCATTCGAACAAGTGCGGCAACCGTTGTCGGCCGCGCTGGGCTTGTGTTCTTGCGAAACGTACGTCATCGCCTCGCACCTGGTGTATAGGGGCTAATTTATGCGAACGTATAGGGGCCGCCGGTGTACGTGTGTCCGCATTCCCTAGGGACGTCGTGTCCACGCCTTTCTTGGCTCACGGACACGCGAGCTGATTCGAAGTGACGCGTACGTGTACTCAGCCGAGGTGTACATATAGTGTTGTTTAGAACCACTGACTGTTGAGCAAGTTGGTATTGGGGATTCACGTTAGTGTAAGGCAGGCGTTTAAACGCAGACAAAAGAAGTGACGAGAAGGACAACACAAAGTACGACTACCCAAATGCGCAGTCGAAAAGTTTTGCGCCTTCCTTCTTTTCCCGCCACTGTGCGACTTTACAGTTGATAGTCGAGTCAAATCAAATCAGACTTTATTCAAACATTCGGGATGCTGAGGGCCGTGGTCAAGAAAGCCGCTTTATACGTACACGGACTGCACTAGGACTACGACTCAGTACAAACGGGAGGGACAGGCGAATACAGTCGAGCAAGAATATACTTAACGCAAAAGACAATGAAATTGCGCACACATGAGCAAAACAATATTCTTCAAGGACGCATCGTGACTACAGATCCCCTAACAAGCATAAACAAATGGTACATGCTGTACAAGAATAAAAAAAAAGGGGAGGAATACACTACATTGCAGTAAACAGAATATAAGCACTAGGTCTGCGGTATAGGAAGGACTACAAATGCGATGTACCGAATCGCTCGCTATAAACGAAATAGTACATAAAGCGCTAGTCCAACAATAGTGTACAAAAAGCGGAAAGCGCGGTGTAAACAGTACATTAAGTATTAGTTGAACAGCCGCATACAAAAATGCGGGTAAGTGTCGTAATTGATATTTTCAGGTTGCCCGACTTTGTATCGTCCGTTTCATTCTTTCCCGGCGTCCCTGTTTGCACGCCTGCCTTTCAGTGTATATGGTTTCCGAAACACATTACATACTATAGTAAATCTTGGATTTCTCCGAGCTAACTTTTAACCACGTAAATCGTTTTAAAGTGCTGCTAAAGATAACTTTTAAATCTATCTGCGTCAATAAATTAGCCTTATTCAGTGACAAAACTGCGCCAATGCCCCTCCATGACGTTTTCCGTAAGCCCGTAAAAGCGCGTCGATCAATGGGCTTCAAAAAGTGTCACTCTTAACGGGATGCAGCGATAGTAACTCCCCACGTAGCTCATGTCGCCGGCACTTTGCAAAAAAAAAAAAAAAAAAAAAAAAAAAAAAAAAAAAAAAAAAAAAAAAAAAACTTCATTTATTCCTTCCGTCTCGCATAAGAATTTCGTTTACTCTGGACGGCGTGCACTGTTCGCTAGTCGTTATACACGGACGTCCCGACATGGAAACCGGTGTTGCGTAACCGTAGGTCCTAACTGTTTTCGAGACGCACGACCGCACGGGAGCTCGAAGCCGCCCCACCCCTCCTTGTTTGTCTCTCCATGTCGCTCCATTTGCCAAAGGGTAACCGAAAGCATATATATATGAACGCCATCTACCGGAACGCTCGCACCCGAGCCGACGGCCGGCTCCCAAACATTAGTCTCGCAGAGGAAGGAGTTCCATCATCATTCTAGCAAACACGCGAAGCCATTAGGGGCGACGACAGCGCCACCCTGTGTGCGTCCGCACACCGTCGTCACGGACCGGCGACTGGGTCGTCCGTGTCGAATCCCGTGTCCCATTCCAAAGCAGCCTATCCCGTCGTGCCGGCCTCAGTGGCATTAGCGTTCTACACTGTAAAATAATGCGCACACTTAAAAGTGGAAAAAAAAAAAGATGTAAATGCGGTCTATAACTCACATCCTAACACCTACGGTGTTCGGGCGTGAGTTATAGACACATTTACACTCGTAGGTGTTAGGGCGTAGGTTATAGACACATTTACACTCTTTTTCACTTCTAAGGATGAGGGTGTGAGTTAATTATAGACGGATTTACACCCTTTTTCACTTCTAAGGGTGAGGGTGTGAGTTAATTATAGACACATTTACACCCTTTTTCACTTCTAAGAGTGAGGGTGTGGCTTATAGACAGATTTACACCCTTTTCCGCTTTTACGGGTGAGGGTTAAGTCATAGACACATTTACACGCTTTTTTAACTTTTAAGGGTGAGAGTGTGAGTTAATCATGGACACATTTACACCCTTTTTGTCTTCTAAGGGTGAGGGTGTGGCTTATAGACAAATTTACACCCTTTTCCACTTTTACTGGTGAGGGTTAAGTTATAGACACATTTACGCCATTTTTTCACTTTTAAGGGTGAGGGTGTGAGTTAGACACATTTAGAGGCTTTTTTTGCTTTTAAGGGGGTAGATTAATTATTTTACAGTGTATTGCTAGGCACGACGTCGCGGGTTCGACTCCCTGCCTCGGAGGCTGCAGCTCGGCGGGGGCGCAAATGGAAGATACGCTCGTGCGCTTTAGGGTTTAGGTGCACGTTACAGAACCCCAGGTGGGCAAAATTTAACCGGAGCCTACCACTGTACAGCGGACCTCAGCCATGACCCACTGTGCAGGTTCGGGAAGTCAACCACCGCGCAACGTAATTTAATTTCGCGCCCTCTTTACTCCGGTTTTAGCTCATACGTGTGCTGTGTGTTTCTACATGGTGCAGCAGAAGTTATTTGATGAGAGTATATGCCTGAATTCACCCCCCCCCCAAAAAAAAACAAAAAAAAAACTACCCGGTTCTTGTTTCGGGGACCGGTACCTAGAAATCATTTAGGTTTTGTTCGTTCACTGGCTTTAACGTCAACTTTGAGGAGAAGCAGTGGCTAAAGGGGTTGAATTTGCAGACACCGAATAACCTTTACAAGTAATCGAAGAAAATTTGTTATGTTTTTACTGACTTATTCCTGCGCTCTATTGACTTTCTGTTGAAATGCAATGACAAACATTACTTTGTTTTGCAAAAGTAGATTTTTTTTTGCTCCGATGGCTTTCCGTTGAATACACTATTTTTGCAGGAATATAATACGTGATATTTGCCTGCCTCTTCTTTATGTTTTCGATCGTCTTGTGTTTTCTGTCGTTTATTTACTTTGATTTATACTTTTGCCACACAAGTCCATTCGAGAGTGCTCGATTCAACCCTGATACAGCGTTGCCACACTTCATTTTCAAGCGCGCTTGACTTCAAAGCTGCTACACTCGATCATGCGTCGTGCTTCGTTCCCAATATCAGCTTCAATAATTACCCAAACTGCCCGTGTGACAGATTTATCCGCATCAACTCAGGCAGGCGTTCCCGTTTCCCCAAATGGGCCAAACCATATCGTCATCGTCGCCACTGTCGTCAATAATTCGTCATAATCTTCATCATTACGATCATCTCCAATTCCCGAGACGCGTGCATCACGCATAGCTTTAACAAAAGTTTCGCTTTCGGTTTTATTAAGGAGTCCCGGGGTTATGACTGGTGAAGCGGACCGCTGTCCCTGCAGTGGTGGCAGCACCGTCCACAGCTCACGCGCTACGCGTTTGGCTTGGACGCATTGCTTCCGAGATCACAGCGCTACGTTTCCGTGCGCCAGTCTCGGAGGCTTTCCCTGTCGCGACGGACGACATTTTGTTCGACGCTGCGGCGCGCGCATTTATCATCGCGGGCCCTTTCACCTCACCCGGCCGTCATGCGCCGCTGGCCGCGTATTGCACACACACACACACACACGCGCGCACGCACAAAGTTCTTTTGTTTCGTCCACTCTTGCGTGCTTTGTGTTGTTTTGTTCGCGCAGCGTGGAGTAAAGAGAGATACGAGCGCTCATGCGATTGCGTGCTAGCGTACGTGGTTGGTTGCGATGACGATGAATGGGAGCGAACAGCTAGCCGAGCTTCCTTTGTGTGCTCTCGCGTTGCACCGAACCGTGCCCTTCCCGTTCGTCGGCTGGTTCGTTTGCTCAGCTCAACGTGCGTTCTGTTTGTTTGTTTGTTTATTCGTTTCTTCTTCTTTTTTTTTCTTTTTTTTTTTACAGATGCTTCTTCCTCTTATTGTCCGGGAGCGCTTGAGTAGTCAACCTCATCACCCTTCTCTTCACTCTACGTCTTCCATCGCTCACTTTTTTTTTTTTTTTTTTTTTGTTCGCACGATCGTATCGTTATCATCCGTTTTCCTGTCGGCTGCTCGCTGTCGTCTGTTCAGCCTATCCCGACAAAAGCCGTTACTCGTTATAGGAATTCTCCTGTGTTTCTGTTGACTTTGTTCCATTCAGTCGACTTTCTCTTGAAACGCAGTTGAGTGCCATGCATGATTTCTGCGCTGAGGGTAGCGTTGACGCATTGAAATACTACGATATTTACCGTGTGTGTGGTTGGCTTTGGGACGACCTGCGTTTTACCATCTTCGCTTTTCGCAGCGATGGTTTCTTCAGCGATACTTTCTACGCGTATCGTGCTTCTCAAATACATACTTCCATGCATTTTTTCATGTGCATTTGTCAATGAGAGGGCGATAAAAAGATGTTTTCAGATGGGCCGTGATAACCGTCTTTAATTTCTTTACGTGATCGTGGTGCGCTTGATTATCTTGGTTCATTTCGCGCGGCGCGGAGAACATTGTCGCGTATATTTGATATTCTTATCGTAGACCTAACTTAAGCGTTTTGTTTTATTTTTGCTGTCTTTGTTACGTTCGAATTAGGGGCACCTATTATGCTTCGTGTATAAGCATCCAACTCCTCCTATTGGGACACCCCAAACTCCTCTGTTTAGCAGTTTCTCAATAACTGTCCGCAATATATATGATTATCACAGATTATACTTGGGGATAAGTCGAGCCAATTGAACAAGCTTGATTTTTAAAGCGAAGCTCGGGCATCATAGTTCGGTATAAAATCAGGCGTTCGTGTTGTGCTCTTGCGGATACCCTTACAAAAATAATGCATGTTATTCAATTGCATCTCAAAAGATATTATATTCAGGACTACAGAATGTCAATAGAAACACAACAGTGTCTCTAGTGATTTTTGGAAGCGGTGCTTTAGCCTGTCCGCGAACTTGCCGTTTGCGGTTCACCCATTTACTGTATGCGTAAACGTGCGCGCCCGCGTTGGTGGCGCCACCTGCTGGCGCACAAGCTCAAACAGCCAAACACGTAGCTATTACTGCGATGACCGTGTGTATTATGCCTCGCTGCTAGTGTAAATTTTTGGCAGCGGTGTAATCGGTGAAACGTTACCTTTTTAAACGTTTTCTTTTTCGACAAGAACACTCGTGGAACACTAAAACATGTTTATAAAGCATCGTGGTTAGACGAAACGTCAGCAGGTGTCGCCACCACCGTTGGTGTTTCGTGCACCTCTCCGGTAACACCGTAAACCACAGACGGCAAGAAGTTTGCGCTCAAGCTTAAAAACTCTCCGTTAACCTAACCTGATGGAGACCGTAGGACGACTTCTTTCCAGAGTTGGTGGGATAATGAGGCACTTTATTTTCTTTTCGGAAGCGTTCTTTCCTTTCTTTCTTTCTTTCTTTCTTTCTTTCTTTCTTTCTTTCTTTCTTTCTTTCTTTCTTTCTTTCTCTTTCTTTCTTTCTTTCTTTCTTTCTTTCTTTCTTTCTTTCTTTCTTAGTATTCTGCCTGGTGTCGTTTGCCTGAACGTGCTTGTATGCGCTCCAATCCCCGCTTTCCAGCCTACTCGCTATATAGCGCAATCCCGCTTTTGCATATTTAAAAGCCCACCTCCCCCTCCGCCGAGGCATTCCGTTACGTAGATTTATAGTACCACTCACGCTGCGTGATTTGCTTGCTTGGTTTGCTTGCTTGCTTCCGCGTCGTAGGAACAGAGCGTGGATGCATTTTTTTTTTTTTTTTGTGCCGCAATTTTGGAGTAGCAGTAAGAACAGCGACGATAGATAGAACCGTCGTGGGCACGCACACTCCATGTTGGTTCTTTATCGTCCGTGTATCGTATTCCTGTGCCGCCATTCTGGTAAAATAACTAGAACACGTGCCAACATCGTGCTTCATAAATGGATGACTATTATTACTTTTTTTTATACGTCTGGCGTTCGAGTGCGTGTTTCAGACAGGTCTGCCTTTCCTCAAGCGATTCGCATAAAAAAAAATAAAACATACAAAACTGCTTGACTGAAAAGAATATTTCTTCTTCGTACTTACTGTTACATACAGTATATTACTCTCGCTTACGTCTATTGTGCTCATAATATGCAGAGTAGTGTTATTAATTTGTTATTTAAGTTTACTGATACAGTTTTCTTTTGTAATTATTCTTAGGCGTTCCGATCCGGAAAGAGCGAGGGCAACGTTCGTAACTGCACGCGAAAAACAAAAGGGAGTGCAGTCGACTACTTCAAGGGGGTGTAAATTGCGCGACCCCTATTTAACTCCCTTTACGAGAGTTCTAGTTGTTTCCTTGGAGCACGCCGGCTTTCATTTAGAGAAATAAACGAAATAATTTAAATAAGCAAATATCTGTTCTTGAACGTGCCAGTCTCATACGTGTTCTCCGTTTGGTTTACCGCGCCATTTCCCCGCGCGAAACTGTACACCAAAAGCTGCATTATTCGTTCTTTATCGTTGATGTTTTTTTAGGGTGTCGTTCTTCGTGCCGAAACCAGCGGAGTAAACCTAACGATGTCTTTACCATCGGGGCCCTGTTTAAGTTATATTCTTACACGTGTTCTGTCCGCCTGTAAAGCCCAACTGTTCTAACGTCGGCATGTGATTTCTCTCTCTCTGACGCAGCAGCTCCCGTCTCCAAGTCTGAGGACCTACTTGAGGCGTACCAGGTCTCCTGTCAGAAACATGGCGTGGAGCCACTCTCCAGGCTAGTGCAGCAGCTACAGGTGAGCGCCGTTGATTTCATGATTTCGGGTGGGGGGGGATGTCTCGCTCGAAGGATGTCTTGTTCAAGGGATGCCCCAAGGATTTGCTCGAGGGGGGATGTGTTGATCGAGAGATGTCTTGTTCAAGGGATGTCAAGGGATGTCTCAAGAATGTGCTCAAGGTGTTATGTCTTGCTCAAGGAATGTCTTGTTCAAGGGATGTCAAGATGTCTCGAGGATTTGCTCAAGGGGGAAATGTCTTCCTCGAGGAATGCCTTGTTCAAGGGATGTATTGTCAAGGAATGTCTCAAGGATTTGCTCAAGGGGGGAAGTCTTGTTCAAGGGATGTTTCAAGGATTTGCTCAAGGGTTGTCTTTTGCTTTCTTCGTCTTCGTTACTAGGGGCTATTCGAAAGAAAAAAAAAAAAACGCGTGCTGGCGAGCATTTCATGCAGACGTGTGTCATCTGAAAGTACACAGACCTTACTCAGCGGTTTCCTTTAGTGGCCTAAGCGTGGGCATGCACTTGGATTTCGCGTGGGCGTAGACCCGCACGCAATTCCCGCTTTTTCGTGCTCCGGTAAATTGAACGCGGAAGCCCTCGCTCTGGCGAAGCTATCTGTCTGCGTATATCCCATCGCTGCCACCACATGCAGCGAACGCCTCCGGCGGCAAGTTCAAGACGTTTTTACCTGGACCCAGGCACCGTACTTGTTTCGTTGTTGTTGTTGTTTACTTGTTTCTTTTGTTGTAGCCCCAATTCGTGGCTTCTGCCCACGAGAAGGGATTGGTTATACTGGAGGTAATGGACAGTAGACATACAAAATAAGAAACAGCCAGCAAATTAAGCATGAACATTGCCTCAAGCGGAACCATCTTTTTCCATCTGCTTTCTCTTCCTGTTTTTATGGTATTTTTCCCCTTGCTTACTCGGTACTTATATAGGAAGCCCACGACGCCCAATATTTGAAATTAAAAATTTAAGAGAATTCATATATCTCTGAACCTCGTAGGCGAACGTATATATATATATATATATATATATATATATAATAACGCTTTTCCCATACATTCACCTAAAAGCTGTGTCTGTACAATGTCTGTACCGGAGTATATTGAAATGCGTTAACGCCTTTCGATGCATTTTAGTGCAGACACTGCGAAAAGAAAACCTGAAAAAGAATGAAAGATATATAGGACGTAGTTAGGCATAATGTGTGACCTTGCGAAACGCAGCTGACATTTGGCACTTATTCACGAGACAGGCATCGCAGAAAGCGGCCACCTTCTTCGGTGCACACGAACAGAAAAGACGCGGATATTGCGCGTCGGCGGCGAGGTGCAATCAACCAACCCACGCCGCATTGAAGATGGAGGCCTTTGTCTTGCTCGGTAACAGTGTCACGTAGCGAAAGGACTCACCTGAGCGCATGGAAACGCGCTGTTTTCGGTTCCTCTATAGGCTTCAACGAGGCAAAGAATGTATTGTGCTGTCGTAACCCTCATTCATATCTAAATGACGGGCTGCAAGGCAGCTTCTTGGGGAGGAAGTGATCCTTCGTAGTAGAATCGTGCGGTATATTACGTCTCATTTCAACAGAATACAGTGGAATCTCGTTGATATGATCTTCGTGGGAACCGGAAAATAAAACTTATCATCCGAAATCGTGTTATCCGAAAATAATCTTATATAAGAAAGACACGTATTATACCGAAAAACGTACAATGAAGAATCGTATCAACGAGATCTCGCTATGTGCTCGGAGCAACGAAAACTAATAACAACGACGAAATAGTTTTTTTTTGTATAAATACTTTTGAAAGGTGAACAGGGGGGACGAATCAAAGATGGAAGCGACTTGCATAAAAGGCAGCGAACGCTGCATTTTGTCAAGATGTGCTTTTTAGTTTTATTCTTATTGGCGCAGGTCGGTTTGGGCGCTTAGCTCCGTCGCCTTAGCAACGTTGTTGGCTCGGTCTGCCGCTAAAAAACCTGAGACAGATTCTGCGTATACAGATGGGCGCAAATATGGAATGGAAGGCCGACTTGATTGCTGTTGCAATTGATCATACGTCGATCAAGACATCATCAAAGAACGGGCGTGTGCCTCACAACAAATGCATCACATATACTCATCTGAAATGAACTTATCGAGAGTGTATTTAAAACACCTTGTACCTCTTTCAAGCTGAAAGTTATCAGAAGCACATCTGATAGCTCATATCGGAATCTAAAAAAATAAAAATAAATCAACAAAAAAAAGTTGGCAGCGCCTTTATCGAAGAACGTCATAACGATCAATCGCGAATCTACAAAATTATGCGTATGGGTATATTTCTGTATTTCTGCACAGAATTGCTGTAGAAAACAATTTCAGTATGTCTAAACGACAGATTGAAACATCACTTGCTGATGCGTGCTGAAGTCGAGGTTCTTGTGTTCCAGTAAAAATGTGCTTGATACTTCCGCTACGTGCAAGAACTGTAATCCATTTAGACTTATACTACTTTGAGTGAAAGGCGAGCATGAAAAAAAAAATAGATATTCGAAACACGAAAGCGGCTCATAGGACGATTGGCACTTGAAGTGATTAACAGTCATGGAATTAGCAATATGTCGCGGAAGCCAACGTTTCGACCGAGGGACTTGTGTTCACCAAGGAAGCAACTGCCCCGACGAACTCCGATCAAGGAGCGACACTTCTTGCCATTTCTAATCGCTACACATGGAAATTCTAATAACAAAACGACATCATCACTATTCACAAACTTAACCGGGTACAATAGCGTTAAATGAAGCATCGTCAAAGAACTGTGATAAAAGGGGAAAATTGTCGTCCAGCCGACTGTAGCACGAAACTACAAAAGGAAACACATGTGGTTTTCCTCCGCCTTGTCGGCTTCCGCTGAACTGATTTGCCATAACATAAGAATTATGTAGAAGCGCGCCATTGAAAAAAAAAAAAAAAATACTCCCCTTAACTCCCATATTGAATAACATAATGCGACATACGAAGTATAGGACAAAATGGATTTTTATGTGGGATCCTATATGCTTCGTACCGATTATTGCATACGGGAGTTATGGGGCAAATTGTCTGTTGGTAATAGAAATAATATTTCCAGCTGTCTTAGAAATCGCAGGTACTCATCGTCTCTTTATCATGAGCAGACGACACGGAGGCGGATCAAAAACCCCACGTAATATTACTGCGTGGCTCTCGGTTTGCTTCTCCAATTTTCTGCAGAGATTCTAAGGAAAGGAGTGCATAAGTACACTTCCACTACCTGTAAAATGCATGTCCGAGGCAGTATTTACCTCTTGAAGGTTAGCGCCGTGTTCAGAAGTGTCGTCGGAGCCAACTGATGAAAGTATCAAATAAGGGCTATTTTACATCAGCCGCCAAAGTTACTCCGGCTATCCGTCAGTTTCTTGTCAGGAGAGCGGTTGAAGTTTTCCTCCGAAATCCAGGCCGCAAGTTACATTGCGAAGGAACTCATCAGTGGCGTGTGGCTTTTAACCTAAAACAGAGCAACTTGAGACTGACGCTTTTCTTGTGTTCCAGTAAACGTGTCGTATCGTATGAGGTCGTTAAATGGACACACACACACACACACACCATCGTACGCGCACGTCTATGCCCTGCGTCAGCGCTACCGACAGAAAAGTATTGGAGCGGCCGTGACCCTGCTGTGTTGCTGAAGGTCGTGGTCTTTCTGATTCGGCAAGGAGATAGCCTTGTTTCATTCGCGCGAAAGAACGGGGATAATG